>NC_080385.1:64573458-64848842 GCF_014773155.1 Arachis stenosperma
TTCATGAACCACAAATTCAAAAGACATATGCACTGTTTAAGCATACATTCAGAAGACAAAAGTGTTGCCACCACTTCAAATAATTAAACTGTTATAAATTCAAAATTCATGCAATTCTTCTCCTTTTCAATTAAGAACATTGTTAATTTAAGAAAGGTGATGGATTCATAGGACATTCATAACTTTAAGGCATAGACACTAAGACACTAATGATCATAAGACACAAACATGGATAAACATAAAGCCAATTTTCGAAAAAACAAGAAAACAAAGAACAAGGAGATTAAAGAACGGGTCCACCTTAGTGATGGGCTTGTTCTTCCTCTTGAAGGTCTTATGGAGTGCTTGAGCTCCTCAATGTCTCTTCCTTGTCTTTGTTGCTCCTCTCTCATGATTCTTTGATCTTCTCTAATTTCATGGAGGAGAATGGAGTGCTCTTGGTGCTCCACCCTTAGTTGTCCCATGTTGGAACTCAATTCTCTAGGGAGGTGTTAGTTGCTCCCAATAGTCTTGTGGAGGAAAGTGCATCCCTTGAGGTATCTCAGGGATCTCATGATGAGAGGGGTCTCTTGTGTGCTCCATCCTTTCTTGGTGATGGGCTTTCCTCATCAATGGGGGTATCTCCTTCTATGTCAACTCCAACTGAATAACAGAGGTGACAAATGAGATGAGGAAAGGCTAGCCTTGCCAAGGTGGAAGACTTGTCCGCCACTTATAGAGTTCTGGGCTATAACCTCATGAACTTCCACTTCTTCTCCAATCATGATGCTATGAATCATGATGGCCCGGTCTAGAGTAACTTCGGACCGGTTGCTAGTGGGAATGATTGAGCGTTGGATAAACTCCAACCATCCTCTAGCTACGGGCTTGAGGTCATGCCTTCTCAGTTGAACCGGCTTGCCTCTTGAATCTCTCTTCTATTGTGCGCCCTCTTCACATATGACTGTGAGGACTTGGTCCAACCTTTGATCAAAGTTGACCCTTCTAGTGTAAGGATGTTCATCTCCTTGCATCATGGGCAAGTTGAATGCTAACCTTACATTTTCTGGACCAAAATCCAAGTATTTCCCCTGAACCATAGTAAGATAATTCTTTGGATTCGGGTTCACACTTTGATCATGGTTCTTGGTGATCCATGCATTGGCATAGAACTCTTGAACCATCAAGATTCCGACTTGTTCAATGGGGTTGGTAAGCACTTCCCAACCTCTTCTTCGGATCTCATGGCGGATCTCCGGATATTCACCCTTTTTGAGTAAAAAGGGGACCTCGGGGATCACTTTCTTCAAGGCCACAACATCATAGAAGTGGTCTTGATGCACCCTTGAGATGAATCTATCCATCTCCCATGACTCGGAGGTGGAAGCTTTTGCCTTCCCTTTCCTCTTTCTAGAGGTTTCTCCGGCCTTGGATGCCATAAATAGTTATGGAAAAACGAAAAAGCAACGCTTTTACCACACCAAACTTAAAGGTTTGCTCGTCCTCGAGCAAAAGAAGGAAGAAGAGAGTAGAAGAAGAAGAAATGAGGAAGAAGGGAATGGCTTAGTGTATTCGGCCAAAGAGGGGGAGAAGTGTTTTTAAGGTTGTGTGAAAATGAAGGAGTGAAGAAGGGTTTATATAGGAGAGGGGGGAGATGGGGTTCGGCCATTATGGGTGGGTTTGGGAGGGAAAGTGGTTTGAATTTGAAGGGTGAGGTTGGTGGGGTTTTATGAAGGATGGATGTGAGTGGTGAAGAGAAAGATGGGATTTGATAGGTGAGGGGGTTTTGGGGAAGAGGTATTGAGGTGATTGGTGAATGGGGGAAGAAGAGAGAGAGTGGTGGTGGGGTAGGTGGGGATCCTGTGGGGTCCACAGATCCTATGGTGTCAAGGAAAAGTCATCCCTGCACCAAATGTTGCTCAAAATCACGTTTTGAGCCATTTCTGGCGTTAAACGCCGGGCTGGTGCCCATTCCTGGCGTTTAACGCCAGGTTCTTGCCCTTTTCTGGCGTTTAACGCCAGTCTGGTGCCCCTTTCTGGCGTTAAACTCCCAGAATGGTGCCAGACTGGGCGTTAAACGCCCAACTGCTAGCCTTACTGGCGTTTAAACGCCAATGAATTCTTCCTCCAGGGTGTGCTGTTTTTCTTCCTGTTTTTCATTCTGTTTTTGCTTTTTCAATGGATTTTGTGACTTCTTATGATCATCAACCTACAAAAAACATAAAATAACAAAAGAAAATATATAAAATATAATCATTGGGTTGCCTCCCAACAAGCGCTTCTTTAATGTCAGTAGCTTGACAGAGGGCTCTCATGGAGCCTCACAGGTACTCAGAGCAATGTTGGAACCTCCCAACACCAAACTTAGAGTTTGAATGTGGGGGTTCAACACCAAACTTAGAGTTTGGTTGTGGCCTTCCAACACCAAACTTAGAGTTTGACTGTGGGGGCTCTGTTTGTCTCTGATTTGAGAGAAGCTCTTCATGCTTCTTCTCCATGATGACAGAGGGATATCCTTGAGCCTTAAACACTAAGGATTCTTCATTCACTTGAATGATCAGTTCACCTCCATCAACATCAATCACAGCCTTTGCTGTGGCTAGGAAGGGTCTGCCAAGGATGATAGATTCATCCATGAACTTCCCAGTCTCTAGGACTATGAAATCAGTAGGGATGTAATGGTCTTCAATCTTCACCAAAACATCCTCTACAACTCCATGAGCTTGTTTTCTTGAGTTGTCTGCCATCTCCAGTGAGATTCTTGCAGCTTGTACCTCAAAGATCCCTAGCTTCTCCATTACAGAGAGAGGCATGAGGTTTACACTTGACCCTAAGTCACACAGAGCCTTCTTGAAGGTCATGGTGCCTATGGTACAAGGTATTGAAAACTTCCCAGGATCTTGTTTCTTTTGAGGTAATTTCTGCCTAGACAAGTCATCCAGTTCTTTGGTGAGCAAAGGGGGTTCATCCTCCCAAGTCTCATTTCCAAATAACTTGTCATTTAGCTTCATGATTGCTCCAAGGTATTTAGCAACTTGCTCTTCAGTGACATACTCATCCTCTTCAGAGGAAGAATACTCATCAGAGCTCATGAAAGGCAGAAGTAAGTCCAATGGAATCTCTATGGTCTCATTTTGAGCCTCAGATTCCCATGGTTCCTCATTGGGGAACTCTTTGGAGGCTAGTGCACGCCCATTGAGGCCTTCCTCAGTGGCGTCCACTTCCTCTTCTTCCTCTCCAAATTCGGCCATGTTGATGGCCTTGCACTCTCCTTTTGGATTTTCTTCTGTATTGCTTGGAAGAGTACTTGGAGGGAGTTCAGTAATTTTCTTACTCAGCTGTCCCACTTGTGCCTCCAAATTCCTAATGCAGGACCTTATTTCAGTCATGAAACTTTGAGTGGTTTTGATTAGATCAGAGACCATGGTTGCTAAGTCAGAGGGGTTCTGCTTAGAGTTCTCTGTCTGTTGCTGAGAAGATGATGGAAAAGGCTTGCCATTGCTAAACCTGTTTCTTCCACCATTGTTGTTGTTGAAACCTTGTTGAGGTCTCTCTTGATTCTTCCATGAGAAATTTGGGTGATTTCTCCATGAAGAATTATAGGTGTTTCCATAGGGTTCCCCTAGGTAATTCACCTCTTCCATTGAAGGGTTCTCAAGATCATAAGCTTCTTCCTCAGATGAAGCATCCTTAGTACTGCCAGGTGCATTTTGCATTCCAGACAGACTTTGAGAAATCAAATTGACTTGTTGAGTCAATATCTTGTTCTGAGCCAGTATGGCATTCAGAGCATCAATCTCAAGAACTCCTTTCTTCTGACCAGTCCCATGGTTCACAGGATTCCTTTCAGAAGTGTACATGAATTGGTATTTGCAACCATTTCAATGAGTTCCTGAGCCTCTGTAGGCGTCTTCTTCAGATGAAGAGATCCTCCAGCAGAGCTATCCAAGGACATCTTGGATAATTCAGAGAGACCATCATAGAAAATACCTATGATGCTCCATTCAGAAAGCATGTCTGAGGGACATTTTCTGATTAATTGTTTGTATCTTTCCCAAGCTTCATAGAGGGATTCTCCATCCTTCTGTCTGAAGGTTTGGACTTCCACTCTAAGCTTACTCCATTTTTGAGGTGGAAAGAACTTTGCCAAGAAGGCATTGACTAGCTTTTCCCAAGAGTCCAGGCTTTCTTTAGGTTGAGAGTCCAACCATATTCTAGCTCTGTCTCTTATAGCAAAAGGGAATAGCATCAGTCTGTAGACCTCAGGGTCAACCCCATTAGTCTTGACTGTGTCACAGATTTGCAAGAATTCAGCTAAGAACTGATGAGGATCTTCCATTGGAAGTCCATGGAACTTGCAATTCTGTTGCATTAGAGAAACTAATTGAGGCTTAAGCTCAAAGTTGTATGCTCCAATGGCAGGGATAGAGATGCTTCTCCCATAGAAGTCGGGAGTAGGTGCAGTAAAGTCACCCAGCACCTTCCTTGCATTGTTGGCATTGTTGTTGTTTTCGGCTGCCATGGGTTCTTCTTCTTTAAAGAATTCGGTTAGGTCCTCTACAGAGAGTTGTGCCTTAACTTCTCTTAGCTTTCGCTTCAAGGTCCTTTCAGGTTCAGGGTCAGCTTCAACAAGAATGCCTTTGTCTCTACTCCTACTCATATGAAAGAGAAGAGAACAAGAAAATGTGGAATCCTCTATGTCACAGTTATAGAGATTCCTTGAGGTGTCAGAGGAAACAAAAAATAGAAGAAGGAAGTAGAAGAATTCGAACTTGATTAGATAGAGTTCGAGTTGTGCATTAAGAAGGAGTAGTACTCCATAAATAGAAGGATGTGGGAGGAAGGAAGAGAATTTTCGAAAATTAATTAGAAAGATGTCAAAAACATTTTAAAAATTGATTGATAATTTTCGAAAATTCAAAGTGGAAAAGAAATCAAGTGATTTTTGAAAAAGATTTTGAAATTAGAAGTTAAAAAGATTTGATTGAAAACTTATTTTGAAAAAGATGTGATTAAAAAGATATGATTGAAAAGATTTGATTTGAAAACAATTTTAAAAGATATGTTTTGAAAACAATTTTTAAAAGATATGATTTGAAAACAATTTTAAAAGATATGATTTTAAAAATTAATGACTTGCCTAACAAGAAAAGATATGATTCAAACATTAAACCTTTCTCAACAGAAAAGGTAATATACTTGAGATGTTCAATCAAATCATTAATTGTTAGTAAGTATCTTTGAAAAAGGAAAGAAATTGATTTTGAAAACATTTGATTGAAAAGATATGATTTGAAAAAGATTTGATTTTGAAAAACTTTGAAAACTTGAAAAAAAATTGCATTAAAAACAAAATCTTCCCTCTTGTGCCATCCTGGCGTTAAACGCTCAGAATGGTGCACATTCTGGCGTTTAACGCCCAAAACTCTACCCTTTTGGGCGTTAAACACCCAGCCAGGCACCCTGGCTGGCGTTTAAACGCCAGTCTGTCTTCTTCACTGGGCATTTTTGAATGCCCAGCTTTTTCTGTATAATTCCTCTGCTGTATGTTCTGAATCTTCAATTCTCTGTATTATTGACTTGATAAGACACAAATTAAAGATATTTTTGGATTTTTAATAATCAAAATGCAACTAAAATCAAATAATAATGCATGCAAGACACCAAACTTAGCAGTTTGTATACCATTGACACTAACAAAATGAGAATGCATATAACACTCAAGTCAAAAGAATTCAAAGATCAGAGTAAGAAATCATCAAGAATTACTTGAAGATCCTTAAGACACATGAATGAATACATGCAATTGACACCAAACTTAAGATGAGACTCTAGACTCAAACAAGAAATATTTTTGGATTTTATGATTTTGTAAATTTTTTTGTGCTTTTCGAAAATTAAGTGAAAAAAGATATCAAAATTCTTAATGAGAATTCCAGGAATCAGTGCAATGCTAGTCTAAGACTCCGGTCCAGGAATTAGACATGGCTTCACAACCAGCCAAGCTTTCAAAGAAAGCTTCGGTCCAAAACACTAGACATGGCCAATGGCCAGCCAAGCCTTAGCAGATCATTGCTCCAATAGCAAGATTGATAGAGATCAACAAGCTATTGTGATGATTAGTTGAAACCTCGGTCCAATAAGATTAGACATGGCTTCTCAGCCAGCCAGATTTCAACAAATCATCATGAAACTCTAGAATTCATCTTCAAGAATTTCGAAAAAAAATAAATACCTAATCTAAGCAACAAGATGAACCGTCAGTTGTCCATACACGAACAATCCCCGGCAACGGCGCCAAAAACTTGGTGTTGTTGCCGGGTCAAAACATGGCACTGTTATTGCAGGGAACAAATGCGAAACCGTAGTTAGGACATTTAATTCCCCGGCAACGGCGCCAAAAACTTGGTGCACGAAATTGTGATCACTACTTTGTCCATATTCAAATAATCCCCGGTAATGGCTCCAAAGACTTGGTGCTCAATACCATGGCATTACACAACTTCGCACAACTAACCAGCAAGTGCACTGGGTCGTCCAAGTAATAAACCTTACGTGAGTAAGGGTCGATCCCACGGAGATTGTTGCTATGAAGCAAGCTATGGTCACCTTGTAAATCTCAGTCAGGCAGACTCAAATGGGTATAGTGATAAACGAATAAAGCATAAAGATAAAGATAGAGATACTTATGTATATCATTGGTGAGAGCTTCAGATAAGCGCATGAAGATGCCTTCCCTTCCGTCTCTCTGCTTTCCTACTGTCTTCATCCAATCCTTCTTACTCCTTTCCATGGCAAGCTCGTGTAGGGTTTCACCGTTGTCAATGGCTACCTCCCATCCTCTCAGTGAAAACGATTGCATATGCTCTGTCACAGCATAGCGGAATTCAGCTGTCGGTTCTCGGTCAGGCCGGAATAAAATCCATTGATCCTTTTGCGTCTGTCACTAATGCCCCGCCTGCTAGGAGTTTGAAGCACGTCACAGTCATTCAATCATTGAATCCTACTCAGAATACCACAGACAAGGTTAGACCTTCCGGATTCTCTTGAATGCCGCCATCAGTTCTTGCCTATACCACGAAGACTCTGATCTCACGGAATGGCTGGCTCGTTTGTCAGGCGAGCACTCGGGTGTCAGGCGATCAACCATGCATCGTGTTATCAGGAATCCAAGAGATATTCACTAGAGCTTTGATTGCTTGTAGAACAAGAGTGGTTGTCAGTCACTTTGTTCATGAGTGAGAATGATGATGAGTGTCACGGATCATCACCTTCATCAAGTTGAAGAACAAGTTATATCTTGGACAAAGAACAAGCGGAATTGAATAGAAGAACAATAGTAATTGCATTAATACTCGAGGTACAACAGAGCTCCACACCTTAATCTATGGTGTGTAGAAACTCCACCGTTGAAAATACATAAGAACAAAGTCTAGGCATGGCCGAATGGCCAGCCTCCCAAAGAGGGTTCAATCATAAAAACATGATCAAAAGATCTAAGATTGAAAGATCTCCGATTGAAAGATCTCAAAATACAATAGTAAAAGGTCCTACTTATAGAAAACTAGTAGCCTAAGGTGTACAAAGATGGGTAAATGACATAAAAATCCACTTCCGGGCCCACTTGGTGTGTGCTTGGGCTGAGCAAATGAAGCATTTTCGTGTAGAGACTCTCCTTGGAGTTAAAGGCCAGCTTTTATGCCAGTTTGGGCGTTTAACTCCCATTTAGGTGCCAGTTCCGGCGTTTAACGCTGGAATTCCTGAGGGTGACTTTGAACGCCGGTTTGGGCCATCAAATCTTGGGCAAAGTATGGACTATCATATATTGCTGGAAAGCCCAGGATGTCTACTTTCCAACGCCGTTGAGAGCGCACCAATTGGGCTTCTGTAGCTCCAGAAAATCCACTTCGAGTGCAGGGAGGTCAGAATCCAACAGCATCTGCAGTCCTTTTGAGTCTCTGGATCAGATTTTTGCTCAGATCCCTCAATTTCAGCCAGAAAATACCTGAAATCACAGAAAAACACACAAACTCATAGTAAAGTCCAGAAAAGTGAATTTTAACTAAAAACTAATAAAAATATACTAAAAACTAACTAGATCATACTAAAAACATACTAAAAACAATGCCAAAAAGTGTACAAATTATCCGCTCATCAGTAGGCTTTTTTTTTATCTTTTATATGTTAATTATGTGACAAATAAATAATATAAAATTAAATAATTTTTTTGCAATACAATTTAGGAAATTAATAAATGGTACTCTATATAATTAAATATCAAATCCAGTACTCTACATAATTAATAGCTTAGATAGTTTAGGAAATTAACATATTAATGTTTTTAACGAATCTTTGATGGGTGCGAATTTTCTTGCGTCCTATATATATGCCAATCAAATAACTTAGCCAATATGTAAAATAAATAATATTGTGGTAGACAAAATTATTAATTTAATTTATTTTCAAAATAAATATTTATGTATTCAAATTTTGAACATAATACTCTACATAATCAATATTTAAAAAAATTAAAAAAATATTATTACAAAGTAATTTAAAAAAAATAAGTTAACAAAATATTTATAGAACTCTTTCATTCAATTACTGATAGGTAAGGACATATAAAAAACATAAAACACATATCAAATAAAAAAAAACTGTTTTCTTTCTGCATCAAATTGATAAGACAAAAAAAATATTTCTTTCTACATTAAATTGATAAAAAAAAAAGACATAGTAGTATTTTCATATGTCAAAAGTTGAGAATAAATTAAAAAGGCAGATGAATGATTGAAAATATAGATTAGATAAGTAAACTAAAGAGAAGAAAAGATATAAGTGGATGTTATATGTGAAAATAGTAACTGTAAGACTAAATGAAATTAACAACTGCAGTTGATGAAGGCAATGAAAGAAGACGAAGGCGAGAGTGTTGAAGAAATGAGAATAATAGAATAGCAAGAAAAATACAGAAAAGTAAAAACTAAACTACTGAAAGGATAACGTACTCAGAACAAAAGGATATAAATTAAAATTAATATAAGATTAAACAAAATATGAACATGATAAAGAATGAAGACAATGACAGAACAAACGATATAAACTAAAACTAACATAGAATTAAACAAAGCATGAAGATATTGATAGAACAAACGATATAAACTAAAACTAACATAGAATTAAACAAAACATGAAGATGATGAAGAATGTGAAGATATTGATATTCATACCAGTCCATTTTCTTTTTATTTATTAGCAATTTACAGATTGTCTTACATTTTTTAAAACTGTCATTTTAGTGGGAAGTTATTGGATTTTTCAAAATAAATTTTATGTCTATTTTGTCATTATAATTTAATTTCCAAAATAGTTTATTGTAAGATTAATATAGTCCAAAAAATTGAACACCAAAATCATAGTCAACTCTCTGTATTGGCTCTATATATTGTTGTTAGACGTATAATATATATATATATATATATATATATATATATAGAAAAAATAATAAATTAAAACTTACATGGCTCATGAAATAGAAAAATAAAGAGAAGAAAATAATCATAAAGGTTGAAACAATAAAAAATGTATACCATAGTTCTTATCTTGCCACATTTAAATATTATATGTCAATCTAATAATTAATAAAAAATAATATTATCTAATGTAAAATAGATTAAAAATAAAAAAGAAATTAATAAAATCAATTAACAAAATTCTTATTTTAAGTCGCCAAATTATTTGAAAAATCAATTAACAAAGTTTTTATATTGCTACATTTATTATGTTATCTGTCAAACTAATAATTAATAAAAAATAATATTGTCGTAGACAAAATTAATAATTTAATTTAGTTTTAAAGTAAATATTTATGTATTCAAATTTCGAACATAATACTCTACATAATCAATATTTTAGAAAATTAAAAAAAAATTATTACAAAGCATTTAAAATAATTAACAAAATATTTATGAAACTTTTCATTCAATCATTAATAGTCAAAGACATATAAAAAAATAAAAACAGATATCAAATAAAAAGAAACTGTTTTCTTTCTGCATCAAATTGATAAGACAAAAAAAATTATTTTTTTTACATTAAATTGATAAAAATAAAAGGAGATACAGTACTATTTTCATACGTCAAAAGTTGGGAATAAATTAAAAAAGCAGAGAAATGACTGAAAATATAGATTAGATAAGTAAACTAAAGAGAAGAGATATAAGTGAATGTTATGCGTAAAAGTAGTAACTCAATGAAATTTGCAACTACAATGGATGAATGCAATGGAAGAGGATGGAGGCGAGAGTGTTGAAGAAAGGAGAAGAACAGAACAGCAAGAAAAATATAGAAAAGTAAAATCCAAACTACAGTGGATGGATGCAATGGAAGTTGCGTTGTTATATTTATAGAAGTAACAAAACTGTTTTCATTTTAGTGGGAAGTTAATAGAAGTAACAAAACTGTTTTTATTTTAGTAAGGGGATATAATAAAAATATAAATTAAAAATTTTAAAAAAATAATGAGATTAAAAAAAATCTAACAATTAAATATAAAATTTAAAAAATAAAATATTTTTTAACAATTGGAATTATGCACGAAGATAAAGAGTCTTTTGAAAATAAATTTTTATCTCGGTCTCAAATTAAATACTATTAAAAATAAATAATTAAACTTAATAACGTTTATAAATATTAAATTTGTAAATAATATTTTTAAATTTATATTTTGATTTTGTTACACATAATTTTTAATTGAATAATATTGAAGCGGTTATATAATTATTTTTATGGTCAATAAATCTGACAGTTTTTTCAAAATTCGAAAAGTTATTGATAAGAAGATGTATAATGAATTATGAATGATTTTTTCTAAATGCACAATTTTTATACTCTCCTATTTTTTTTATTAATTATTCTTACAGTTTGATATTTAAAACGAAAAAAATAAGCATTCCTATTTCTTCTATCTTTCACTATTTATAAAAAAATGAAGGCCTCTTCATATTTAGATTCATATTTTGACCTACCACTTAAAATATATGAAGACAAATATGAATATTCATGACATTTAAGTAAAAATTATTTTTTGTAAATAACTAACATATATTTTGGTTTATGTATACTCTTTTTAAATTAGGATAATGTTATTATCATTTTTAAATTATATTTTTTCTGATAATATATATACCTCTCTATTGCGAGCTTTTATAATTTAATATTTAAAGATTTTTTATAGTAATTTTAATTTTAATAAAATATGATATAAATAAGATCACATCAATATTAAAATAAAAAAATACTTATCTAACAAATTTAAAGAGAAAATAATATATTAACAAAAAAATAAAATTAATTTCTTAAAAATAATAGAAAAGCGGCTGAACAGGCACGATAGTGCCTGTTGAGCCGCTAGTACATATAAACAGGTAATGGAGTTTACTCTAGACTCAGAAGACTACCTAGAGCGGAATCCTCTTTGCAGAACAGTCATAAGCAAACTACGGAAGGGTACTCATGCTTCCATCTAAAGGGGAAAGCGAGAGAAAAGGGGTAAGAACTGGGGAGTTTTTAGTAGGGCCGGGGTTATTAGTTACGTTCATTAATTCTGTGTTGTTTAGCAAATTAATAGTAGAATACAAAGAAGCAGCAAACAGAAGAAATAGATAAATAGAGAAAATAGAGAAAACAAAAAGCAAAACACAAACAAAAGAATACAAGAAAACAAAATAGAGACACAGAGAATAGAATGAAAACAAAGAAGGCATACATTCAAACAACAATCATAACAGAGGAAATGCGCAACCAAATATGATGCATGTCTAGCCCTAGTGCAGGTAATGAGCTCATCTGTCGGTTACATACCCGCTCCCGATGTTACCCTGCAACCTCTGTATGGATAAGGCTTTCCTGTTGGCAATATCCACTGCAAGCAACCTTTGTCTTGCAGGGTAACCACTACAAGCAACCTTAACGGCACTTATTAGCCGATATACGTCCAACACACTCACTATAAGCAACTTCTGTCTTACAGGAGCACAACACACTCACTGTAAGCAACCTCTGTCTTACAGCAGCAACAACACACTCACTGCAAGCAACCTCTGTCTTACAGGAGCACACTAATCTCGGTACCTCTGTAAGCAACCTATGTCTTACAGCAAAGCATTATAGCAAGATATCCCAGGAAAGCGTTCTCAGTGGTTGTACCACCATCTATCTGACTGCCTCTCTGCAGCAGATTCTTACAAAATCATTATCATTATCATCATTCATTAACATTCTCATTATTCATCATCACTTTCACATTCTTATGCATTACCTCTTTCTTTCTCTGTTCAATCATGCTATACAAACTCTACAGCTTTTACTTTTACAACATCTTAACTCAAATGATTTCTCTTTATCAAATTACTCTTTTCTCTTTGTCTTTTTACTTTGCTCCGATTACTCTTTTCTTTGTATCCCTTTATTCTTCTCTGGTTACTCTGTTCTCTGTGTTTCTTTACTCTGCTCTAATTTCTCTGCTTAACATATGTATTTAAAGCTTATGTAAATTTCGGTATGAATAGTTAGTCTGTTCCAAGTATAGGTTCATTAAGTCTATACTGAAACAGTTTAACTTTTCATATTATACCTAACCCTAGTCGAAACTCAAGAACTAACTATGTTGCCCTAGTTCATTCACTGATCTCTGTCTGTTTTTCTGTCATTAAAACTTTACAGACTTTTCTTTGATTTTTATCTTTTCTTTAGCTTTTTATCTTTCCTTTATCTTTGCCTCACTACTATGTTCTTATCACTCCCTAAGTGTTTTATGAAGGTAATTATAAGATTCTGCACTTAAAGTTGTCTTTCTAAAGTTTTTACAGAAAACTGTCTTTTTTGTATTATTTTATTATTTTTATTAAAATATTATTTTTACTTAAATATTATTATTTAATATTTTATTATTATTTATTATTTTATCATTAAATTTTCGAAAATTACCCTACTATAACTTTTAACCTTTAAAAATTCACTTTTTACCACCCGTAACTTTTAATATTTCTACTTTAACCACCCTAACTTTCAGAAATTACTAAATAACCCCCCAAACACCAAAATAATTACTTCCTTGCCCTTTTATGGATCAAAAAGGTGTTTTTCATTGTTCTTCACCACACTCAAAGTGTTCTTCATGTTCTTTATAAATTCTTCAGATTCTTTCTCTATTTTTACCTGTTTTTCAATCTTTTCAGCAACCGATTTTACCAAAATTCATAATAAATTCCTAGCCACTAATTTAAAGGTTAGGGTTTGAAATTCCAGAATCCATGAAGAACACTAATTTAAAGTTGAATATCATCAAATTTCATCAAATTTTCACCAACAAGAATCACTCATATAAACATCAATATCAGGCACAGCCAAACCATATCATAATCACACAACTCAAACACAATTAATCAAGATTAATTTCATCAAACCCTACCTAGTTTTGCTACTCCTAATTCGGTTAGACTTTCAGGTGGTCCTTGAGCACTTTTTCCTCCTAAATCACATCAATAACAACTTTAAATCCAAAAACCCTCAACGAACCAAATCTCACTCAAAATGTTAGGAAGTGATTTCTAACCTTAGACTTGCTATAAATTCACATTTCTTGGCCCTCAAGTCAAGTTAAGCATGATTCCTAAGGAAAAACATCAAGAAAACACATGTTTTGCATGGTTTTCCTTGAAAACCGAATTGAAGAGGGAGGGAGACAGCCATCTCACTTTATTTCCAGCCTTGATATGTTATATGGTTATGTAGAGGAAGAAGAGGGGATTATTTCGGTGAAATCAGAATTTTGATTTGAGTTTTAGTTCAGAAGAAATCAAGCTTTGAAGATTAAGTGTTCGTGAAAGTTTCTCTCTTTTCTCTCTTGTTATTTTCGGCCAAAATGAAGAAATGAGACAGCCTTGGAGTGTCTTGGGGGTGTAGGGTGAGTTTTGATTGGTTGGCTTGAAGGTGGATTAAAATAATATTAAAATATCTCAGGAGTATAACTACTAAAACTAGGTGTATCGGAACACAAGTAAAAACATCTCTAAAAATTCTTTTCTGAGCTACTAGCATAATAGACAATAGTAACATATTTAATATGAGAATAGATCATGTATGATGAGGCCTTAGAATTGCTAAAATCATCAAAGAGTGCTGGTGTTAAGCTGCACCAGTAAACTGTGAACCCGGTTAAACCGATTTTCTGTTTTTAACTAAAACTGACCAGGTAACCTTATAATATCATTCAAGAAGCTTCTAATATTAATATAATGATAATATTATCCTATTATCTCTCTTCTCTTATGAATCGAGTCCGGTTCGTCAAACTGAGACTATTTACGAGAAACAGAATCAAAACTCCTAACCGATATGGTTCAAAAACTGGGTTCTTAGTGACTACGTTATCGAGCTTGCCTCAGAAAAGGTTCTATCTTAAAGATGACATAATGACAATGAGGATTGAGATACTTGATGATATAGAAGAAGTTCTCCCCTTACTGATCTTCTGGAGAAATCTGTATTTTCAAAAAAGATCTCAAGTACATGAAAATCGGGGTTGTTACATTCTACCCTCCTAAAAGAAAATTTTGTCCTCAAAATTTAACATGCGCGTAAGAAGTTATAGTATTATCTAGCACAAACAAAATCATAGTGTGGTACTCACCTCGAGTAGAAGAACTAAATGCATTAGTGTTGCCAGCAGTTACGGTAAAAACCCTTCCTTGTCGTTGTGGCCTAGCTGGATCTCGAACAAACCTTTTTGGGCAATTCCTCGATATATGTCCATAATTTCCGCAAGAAAAACAAGTGTGTGTCCCATATCTACAAGCTCTATTACCATGATGCTTCCCACACCTTGAGCAGACTGAAATATCCTGAGTTTCCTGAGGTTGACCTCCTTTTTCCTCTCCCAAATTATAGTTGTTGTGGTTGCCATTGTTACGAGCGAGAAAGTTACCATTCCGTTGATTTTCATTTTGGCGCTGGAATTGACCATTTGCCTTAAAGTTACGACCTTCAGGGGCTAGATCATGAATAAAGTCTCTTCTTGAGGCTTCCTTACGATTCGCTCGAGCTATTGCCACCTTCTTCGAACATTCTTCCACTAGTTTACTTTTATTCATCAGTTCAGCAAAATTTCTTATCTCTAGCGGAACAACAAAATTCATCAGTTCTTCTCGGAGTCCTCCTTCAAACTTCAAACACTTCCATTCCTCAAAGTCTGCTAGGTTCCCTTGACAAATCTTAGAGAAATGGCACAAGTCAGCGAACTTACGGGCATACTCAGCAATAGTCATATCCCCTTGCTTCAGCAGCATAAGCTCCATCTCCTTGGCATCACGTGCTGCTCTCGGAATATACTTCTTATAGAATTCCTCTCTAAAGGTATCCCAAGGAATGTCACCTTCATTCTGTTGCAGCAGTTGTTGTATCCCCTGCCACCAATACTCAGCCTCTCCTTCGAGCATATAAGGACCATAAGTCCAACTTAAGGACAATAAATAGAAGTGTTAGGTGGGAGACACCCCCACCATGGTAAACTCTTTCCATTCTCTTGCATATATAATCAATGAATGAATTGAGTTTCCATTGTTAGGTAGTTTTCTCCTTTGCCTATTTTTATTTTAGTGTTTTGGTTCTTAGTTTGTTTGAGTAGATTTATACTTTAAGTTGTAGGTTAGTTGTTTTTGAATTGTATTTTGCTTGAAGTGCAAGTTTTACTTGTTTTATCTTTGAAAATTTTTTAAAAACTAAAAGATTTTTGTTAAATTTGAATTTTGGTTGCTTTAGAGTGTTTATAGGATTAGGAGAGTGCCCTGTTTCTATTTTTTGTATTTCTAAAATAAAAAGAGGGTCAATCCACGCGTAAGCGTGGACGACGTGTACGCGTTGATTGCACTTCCGCAACTCCTGGTACAAAAACCCGAGAGTTGTTCAAGAATTGTGCTGGTTTTGTGCCTATAGCACAATTTTGCCCCCACACATAAACGTGGGCGACGTTGACGCTTCACCTGCACCTTCTGCGTTCCACACGTACACGTGGGCGACGCTTACACTTCGCTTGTCCCTCCTGCAATCCACGCACACGCGTGGGCGATGCTTACGCGTTGCCTCGCGCCCTGTTTTTCTCCTTTCTTCTTCTTTCTTCTCTCCTTCTTTTTTCTTTCTACCTTTTTTCTTGTCTCTTCTTCCTTTCTTCCTTTCTTCTTTTTTTTCCTCTCTTCAAAAAAATAAAATAATAAATAAATAAATAAATAAAAAATATAAAAAAAATATTTTTCTCATCTTTCATTTTCTTTTATTTATTGCATTTGCTTATTTTTATTGATTGTATTTTTATTTTGCTTCTTTATAGTTTGTTCTTGTTTTCCTTTCTAAATTCTTATTTTAATAATGGTGTTGAATTCTCCTACTCAACTATTGAGAATTTCTTAGATTATTTTAGTACTTCTTGGCTTGTTTGATATTGATGGGTGATGAAATTTCTAAGTCAATGCTTAATCTTGTATGACTCTTGTGCTCTTTGTGCATTGACATGAACTTGCATGTCTTTCATGACCCACTCTTTCTTGTTTGAACTTGATGCTTCTGAGTGCTTTTCATGCTTTGATTTTACCCTTGCATCAAGTGTTAGTTGGTATGCCTTAGCTTATATTATTTTCTCACTCACATGTTGTAGCCACCATGTAGATTAGAACCATATTCTTAATTGGCATTAGCCCCCGCTTATGTTTTATTTGCTTTGATATCTTTGTTGTAGGCTTAATTTTCTTTCTTTTTCTCTCCTTTTAGGTTGGCCACCAAAAGAGGGAAAGGAAAATCTTTTAATTGGGGCAACAAGCAAGTCTTCCGCACAACCTTTTGAAGAAACTCATCAGTTGTAGCAACCCATTGATAAACCCCATTTGTAGGGTTTATCTTGTGCTTGATTTAAGGGATTTTATGACCTTTTACCCACATTTATCCATTGAAATAGCATGGTTTTATAACTTCTCCTTTAATTGTGCTTAAGAGTGAAAACATGCTTTTTAGGACTTAAAATAGCTAAATCTAATTCACCTTGATTCCACTAGATGCCTTGATATGTTTGTTAAATGATTTCAGATTTAGGAGGCAAAGATTGGACCAAGGGAATGAAGGAAAAGCATGTAAAAATGGAGAACTCATGAAGAAATGTAGGAATTGCAAAAGCTGTCAAGCCGACCTCTTCGCACATAATCGACCATAACTTGAGCTACAGATGTCCAAATGATGCGGTTCTAGTTGGGTTAGAAAGCTAACATCTGGGGCTTCGAAATGATGTAAGATTTGCCATAGTTGCTACATGTATGGTGACGCGCACGCGCACTGTACGTGCACGCGTCATTGCTGCCATATGATCCACTTAAAGCAATACGTGGCCAGCGAATTCTAAAGCCTTGTGGGCCCAATCCAACTCATTTCTGATGCTATTTAAGCCAAGGATTGAAGTGGGATGAGGAAGTTAGTTACCATTAGTTTAGTTTAGCTTAGTTTAGTAGTTAGAGTTAGTTTCTAGAGAGAGAAGCTCTCACTTTTCTCTAGAATTAGGATTAGGTTAGTTCTTAGATCTAGATCTATCTCTTCTTCTTCTCTCTTCTAATTTTCGTTCCTCTCCTCTATTGTAGTTGTAGAATTCTTCTTCTAATGTAATTCCTTTGTTTGTAGTTTGTGAATTCTCTTTTGTAGATCTACATTTCTCCTTCAATGCAATTGGTAAGTTCTTTGTTGTTTCATGATTGATTTGGTTTTCTATTGTGGACCTCTTGCATTTGTAGTTAGATCTCTCTTTAATTCTTGCAAATTCATGTGTTTACTTGTATTGCACTCTATGTGTTTGATGAAATGTCTCTTATAGCTATTAGTTAGATTTTGTTCCTCTTGGCCTAGGTAGAGTAATTAGTGATACTTGAGTTATTTAATTCCTTTGTTGATTGGTAATTGGAGAGATTGCTAATTGGTTTGGAGTGCACTAAAGCTAGTCTTTCCTTGGGAGTTGGCTAGGACTTGTGGCTCAAGTCAATTCATCCACTTGACTTTCCTTTATTTAGTAAGGGTTAACTAAGTGGTAGCAATGAAGAATTCTCATGACAATTGAGAAGGATAACTAGGATATGACTTCTAATTTTCATACCTTGCCAAGAGCCTTTTATAGTTGTTAGTTTATTTTCATTGCCATTTACTTTCATGCTTCTTATCCAAAACCCCAAAACACATTTCTAACTAATAACAAGACACTTTATTGTAATTCCTAGGGAGAACAACCCGAGGTTTAATACTTCGTTTTATAAATTTAGGGGTTTGTTTTAGTGACAAACAATCTTTTGTATGAAAGGATTATTGTTGGTTTAGAAACTATAATTTACAACAAGAATTTATTAGTGAAATTCTAAACCGTCAAAAATCCAATCATCAAAAATGGCGCCGTTGCCGGGGAATTGCAATGGTGTTATGTTATTGGTTATTGTATATATGTGAATATTGTGAATAGCTTGTTAGTTTTTTTTTGTCTTAGTATTTTGTTTCATTATTTCTTATTAGTTTTTATTTCTTATTTTCTCTTGCTACCATGAATTCTCATTTTGGCTATGAGTGTGATTACAACTATGTTGTAGGTGATGAGAACTTCAATGAGATTGTGTATCAAGGATGGGATAATCAAAGGTGGGAGGAGCCATATGCATATGATCAATCCTTATGGCAACAACCTCCACCAATGCACTATGAAAAAGAGCCATTCTATGATGCATATCAATCCAATGGCTATGGTGAATCACCTTGTGACTTTCAAGAACCACCACCATATTCCTATGAACCATATCCTCAACATAACTCTCAACCATACTCACAAGGCCCTTCTTATCCATATCCATCCTACCAACAACTATATGAGCCATATGAACCACATATAGAGCCACCACCATTCCAACATTAATATTTTCAAGAGCCACCTCCTCCACATTATTACCAAGATGAACCACCTCCAATATATGAAAATTTTTAACCACAAGATGAATACTACTTTCCACCACAACCTCCCATGGAAGAATACTCATATCCATTGATCCAAGAGCCACATGATCCTAATCATATTATCCAAGAGGAACAAGAGTTAAGGGATCGTCTCAAGGACGTATTGGATCAATTTCAAGCAACCATAGAGTGTGTTGTGCAACAAGTGGAAAGAATGGAAAACATTGAACCACCACAACTCTACCACGAAGAACCACCTTCCTACTATGAACCCTCCCCCCAATTAGATGAACCCTTCCACCCACCCCAATCTCTAATGGATGAAACCCTTGGTGTTCTTGTTCAAGGGCAAGAAGAGATGAAAAGGGATGTGCAAAATTTCATGGCCGCCTTGGATGCGGTAACAAATCAATTAGCCTCCTAATGCTTGAACACTCAAGGAACTCCCATGGCTACATGTGGAGAATTGAATGAAGAACATAGCATGAAGGAGAGATTGGAAACTTCGGTGGGAAATGAAGGAAGTTGCTTTGTATTGGAACAATTGGAGAAAGCTTTAATTGTTGAAGACAAGGAAGAAGTGGTAGAAGACTTAGGAGATGCGGAGCCTCCATGGGAACATAGAGTTGAAGAAAACCCCTCCAAGATGATTGAAATTGATGCTAGGGAGGAAAGTGCACACCTTTCGAGGCATATTCTATATGAAGACTTGGAGAGAATGAAGCAAGAATTGAGTTCCCTTGGTGATGAAGATCATGCATCCAATCTTCTTGGTGAAGAATCCTTTAAATTTGAAGAACCTTCTCCCAATGAATTTGAAAGTGATGTGGAGGTAGATTTCTCTCAACCTCCCATTTATGACTTGAGTGATGGAGAAGAGTTAGATGAAGTTGATGAACAAAGGATTGAGAATGAAGAAGTTTATGAAGAGGTGGAGATTGACAAGGAAGCAAACAAGGGAGTAGAGCTTGCAAGCACATTGGAGATACCTCTCCCCAAGCCTCCACCATCTATTCTCTCATTCAAGTGGGTAAATTCCTTATACTTAAGCTTTGTTATTCCCCTTGAATATTGTTTGCTTGAGACGGATGGTCAACTTAGAAAAATTAGTGGCTTTAAGAGTAAAAAGGAGATGGTTAGTGGTTGGAAGCATCATTCTAGGTTCATTATGGTCACATGTTCAAAGCTTAATAGCAAGAGTTGGTGTAGAACTAGATTGCTTGGGTCTAGGATGATGTTTGGTCATTTCTTTGAGAATTCACTTTTCTCACTACCCACATGGACTAATGGTAATCAACTTCAAGACGGGTGTGAAAATAAAGTGTGGGATCCCGGATTAGAAAAAGAGGATCAACATTGGGAGCCCATGGTTTGTGAAGAACTCCATCAAAGCTTGGAGATATTGATCTTAAATGATGGAGCTTATTGGAAATCCAAGCATTGGTGGAAGTTCCCAGATGAGTACAAGCACAAGCCACCTTGAGAAGAGCTCCCCATAAGTCCAACTTAAGGACAATAAACAAAAGTGCTAGGTAGGAGACACCCCACCATGGTAACTTCTTTTCATTTTCTCTTTTTGTACATATTGGTAGAATTAGTTTAAATTCTTGTTTTGATTGATTTGATGAGTTTAATTGGTAGTTTAGTATGTTAAATAAGGTTTTATGGTATTTTGGTAGCTATTTGGAGGTTTGGAATGCTTGGATTGGTGCAAAAACATAGCAAAAATTTTTGAAAAATAGAGCACCATCCACGCGTACGCGCACTGCGTGCGTACGCGTGCATCTAGCATTTTGGACCATCCACGCGTGCGCGCCAGGCGTGTGTACGCGTGGATTGAGATGTTTCACCTTCCATACATTTTCCAGAGAGTTGTGCCTGCGCCGTGCCAACGTTGTGCCTGTGGCATAAACACCACTTGCGCGTACGCGCACATGACGCGTACGCGCCACTCTCGAAATAAGCCATTGACGTGCGCGCGCCATGTGCGCGTACGCGCGGATCCCCTTTTCTCAACACTTCTCTTTTCTTCCCCTCTTTCCATTTCTTTCCTTCTCCTTTCTTCTTCCCTTCTTCTACTCCTCATCCAACACTTCCAAACACCATTTATAACCATTTATTTTAGTTAGTTAATTAGTTAGTTGGGTAGTTAATTAGTTAGTTTTAGTTTAGTTTTCATTTTATTTTTCTCTCTTTCCATTATAAGTGTTGGATTATGGATTTCGCTTACCATATATTGCTGCTTATTACTAATTGAATGCTATCTTAGCATAATTGTTTTAAATATTCTTTGTTGGATTTTATCGTTGAGGTTTTATTTTGCTACTTGGTTTTGAGCTTTTTTATGCTTACCTTTTGAAAAATACCAAGTGATGAGAATTGCCTTCGAGCTTGTAACTCTTCTTGAATCACATGATTTGGCCACCATGTGGTTTGAGCCTTATTTTGTGATTAGGCAACCTCTTGATGGATGATGTTGTGCATTTACCTTAATGCCTTATGTTATGATCATATGCATCCATAAGCTTTGAATTGAATGCTCTCATGCTTCTTTAATGCTTGTTTTATCTTACAAGCTTACTTAAAGCATCTCAAGTACACTAGGATAAGTGAAGTGCATGCTTCTTTTGTGACATCACCTTTTATACTAATGTGTGTTCTAAACCGCACAATTTAGAATTCACACACTTATTTGTCATTAATGTCACATTAATTCACTCACCTCATTCTAGTGATTTACCTCATTCCAACAATTATGCTTCCTTGCTTTTATATCTTCTCATCTTATGGTGTTAATTTCTGTTTTTCATGATTGATACACCTCAAGCAAGAATGGAAGCGAAAGAAAGAACACGCAGCAATCTGGAGACTCGCCGTACCCCTTGCTCATCCTTCAATGCACCGTCCCTCGGTGCAAACTTTTAAGTGTGGGGAGGTCGTCCGACCGGTCGGCGATTTTGGGTGACAAATTTCTAATCTCAACACTTTTGCATTTCATTTTAGGATTTTAGGATTGTTACTTTCATTTTTCTATTTTTGCATATATATACACAATAGGCTTAGTCAAAATAATGAAATTTTTCAATAATTCTATCTACAGGGCACCAATTGATTTGAGTGAAAACTTTTCATAGAACTTGCTTGAATTATATATCTTGTGGAACATGATTTATGAGCTAAGAACACAAGCAAGTGAGACTTGAGCCTAATGTTGTGGTTACATCTTATAACCACTTATTTTCCTTCTTGTGTGCATTATTCTCTTTCTATGATTGTAATCTTTGAATTGTTTGATTCTTTATGTCCATTATTTTGAGTATTCATACATTTATATGATTGAGGCCATCATTTCATTTAGCTCACTTACCCAAAAAGCCTTACCTTTTATCTTCCATTGTTAGCCAAATTTGAGCCTACGCTTAACCCACTTGTTCTTAAATTTAGCACATTACAAGCCTAAAGCGGAAAACAATAATTGTCCTTTATTTGGATCATCGATTAGCTTAGGCTAGTGTGTGAGTATCATTCAAGTGTGGGAACTTTGGGACATTGGGTGAATAAAAGGGGTAGTTTTGTATTGTTATTGAAAAATATTGGGAATTGGGTACATACTCATGTATTGATCAAATGTAAAACCTTATGCATTGAGGTTCTTGTATATAGAAAGAAAAAAAAGAATGAGAAAAACAAAAGAAAAAGAAAAGAAAAATAATATGGAAAAAAATAAAATAAAAAAATATATAGAAAAAGAAAGAAACAAAGAAGAAAAATAATAAAAAGGGGACAAAATGCCCCAAAGCGAAGCTCAATAAGATCAATGCATAAGTGTTGTGAAATGAAAAAGAAAATGCATGAGTATGTGAAAAGGTGAAAAATCGGTAGTTAGGCTAGCTTTGAAATTGTATAGGATGTCATAGGTTAGGTGGAAAGTTTAAGCTTATCAAAGATTCAAATTTCAAGCTCACTTAACCATATATGCATCCTACTAATACGTAAAAATTAAGAATTCACGTACAACCGGCAAGTATACCGGGTCGTATCAAGTAATAAAACTCACTAAGAGTGAGGTCGATCCCACGGAGATTGGTAGATTAAGCAACTTTAGTTAAATGGTAAATTTAGTCAAGCAGACATGGTTTTGATTTCATGAGAATTGTAATTTTTGAACATAATTGCAGGAATTTAAATGGCAAGGAATTTAAAGAACTAGACTATAGAAATAAAATGAAAGTAAATAACTGAAACTTAAAGTGCAAGAGACTTAAATGACATTAAAGATAAATTGCAAGAAAGTAAATAGCAAGAAATAGAGAAACAAAATGTAAATGACAAGAATAATAAATTGCAAGAATGTAGAAGGGAATTGGGTAATGGGTATTCAAAGAACTAAAGAGCAAAAGAAATGAGAATTAATGATGGAAAGGATCATTAGGGATCAGAGATGTAAATTCTCATGAATTGATGTTGATCAATTTCTTCTCAATCATGGGTATAGATCCATGGCAAAGTGGGTAATTAAGTCCCAATCTCTTGGTAACTCAATTTCTCTCAACACAACCAATTGCCACTCTCGTGATCTAATTGTTCATGAGAAGAGATGAAGTTTAATTTCTAATCTAAGCCACACAACTTCCAGAATCTCAACCAAGGGAGGTTACATCTCACATACCAACCATAGTGTATTGATCAACGAAATCATGAAAGGATGAACTCTAAATTGAATTATGTAGCTCCTTTCTCAAGTTCACCACATAATTCATATAGATTTAATCCCTCTCTCTCTATGGTGATTGAATCTGTGAAGTACAAGAGTTTTCTCTTAGATGAACCACTTGAATTGAGAAGGAAAAGAAAAGTTATCAACCCATTCAAATGAGCAGAGCTCCTCCCCCTAATGAAAATGGGGTTTAGTGAATCATAACTCTAAATTCAACAACAAATGCAAAAGTAAACATTCAAATTGAGTAGAGAAGAGTAATGAAGAATGAAGAAGAAGTTCTTGAAAACTGAAATTCAAAAATTGCAAAAGAAAGTAACTTTTACAAAATCTATCTAAAAGTTCCTAAAAAATAAAAAAAAACTAAAAAGTGTGAAAAATAAAAAATCTCAGTGTGAAAAGTTCAGAAGTTCTCTAATTCTATGAAACTATGGCCTTTATATAGGCTTTCCTAAATTACAAGTTGAAATGAAATTAAAAACAAATTACAAACAAAATGAAAATTAACTATTCTAGATGATTCTTATGGCCTTGATTGGTTGAGATTTATGGCCTTTGCTTGCTTGAGGTTGGATTAGCTAGCTTCTAAATGAAATTGTAGCACCAAGTTAAAAACAGAGAACTTGTGCGCATGTCTTGGCAATTCTGGCCCAATGGAGCACGTTTTTGGCCAACACGCCTATGTAAACGCACGTTGGCAACGTGCTCATGGATTTCCTGGGTTGGGAGTTATTTGGAGAGATGGGTGTTGCTAGCCCAAGTTGTTGCTAACAACTTGGCTCTTCTTCTTCTTGGTTTCAGTTTTGATGCCCAAAGTTGCCCCTGGTTTAAGCTCTAATTTTGTGCTTCACTATCGACTATTATACATGGTTGGAAAGCTCTGAATGTCAGCTTTCCAACGCAACTGGAAGCACCTCGATTGGATCTCTGTAGCTCAAGTTATGCTCCATTGAAGAGGGTAAGGTCAAGCTGCCAAAATTGCACACGTTTTTAGTGAACACGCTCTTGTTTCCAGCGTTGCCAACGTGCTCAGATTCTGAAGCTCTAAATGAAACCAGCTTTTGAAGCTTCAAATGAATGCCAACCCCATACTATGATATATGGTTGGAAAGATGTTGATGTCTACTTTCCAATGCCACTGGAATCACTTCCTTTGAAGCTTTGTAGCTCAAGTTATGCTCCATTGAAGAGGGCAAGGTCAGGCTGCCAGGTTTGCTGGAGTTGTTGCTGAACACGCACCCTTTCTTCCAAGTTGGCAACGTGCTCTTGTTTGTTGGCCCAGAATCTTGTCCCTGGCGTTATTAATGAACACGCCAGTTCATTCCCAAGTTGGCAACGCTCTCGAGCTCTTGGTTGGCCAAGAATCCTTGCTTGCATGCGTTGCCAAGGAACACGCCCATGCTCTCCCAGCCCAATAACGTGCTCGAGCCTTCCCTATGGCACCAAGCTTTGCTTGCTACGTTGCCAAGGAACACGCCTTCAGAACTTGGCGTTGGCAGCGTGCATCTCCCTTTCCTGGGCCAAGTCTTCTATTCAGCGTTGTTTGCCTGTGTTGTCCTCAAACACGCCATTGTAAATTCAAGTTGGCAACTTGCTTTGAAGCTTCAAATTCACCTTCCAGGGCTACTTGGCGTTATTGCCAAACACTCAAGTGATAATGCACGTTGGCAACGTGCGATCCTCTGCTTCCTTGCCAAGCTTGATGTATCTTCAAGCCTTCTTGCTCTAATTCTTGCTCCATTGCTTTCTAGCTTCATCACCTAACATAAACCAAAGAAACTTCCTCAAGGTCTTGCCATCTTATGCATTGAATTTCAAGGGAATCATTCACATCAACTTGTTTATAAACTCCTTGAATATTTGTATGAATCTGGCCAACATTTACCTAGTTCTTGGTGTTTTAATGCATGGAGGTAAAACTCATCAAAATGCTTGTTTATTTCAAAGAAAGTGAATGAAATTAAGCTAAAACTACTTAAACTAACTAGCTAATATAGCAAATATTCAAACGCATCACAATACCAAACTTAAACCTTGCTTGTCCTCAAGCAAGAAAAGAATCATGCAATAGAGATTGACAATCCAAGGTAAGAAGAATAGCAACTCAATGTTCATGGTAAGCTAGTTTTTCTAAGCATGCTATAATCACAAAAGAAATGTAAATGATTGATGCTTCTATCTAGCTCAATTTATGAAATCTTTTTCTTATATTTCTTCCTTGAAACAAGCTTTTGATTTTCTTATTAGCTTCTCCTTTTGGGTGCTTTGCCCCATGAGTTGATAACAAAACTACGACTCTAAATGCTTTGTTTTCAAGTATTACCACTTGATACATAAGCACCACAAGCATTTAATTAGAGGACTTCATTAAGCAAATTTATTTCTTTTCTTGACTCTCTAATCATTGATGCTCAGAGCCTTGA
The DNA here is from genome assembly GCF_014773155.1 of Arachis stenosperma. Taxonomy (NCBI): domain Eukaryota; kingdom Viridiplantae; phylum Streptophyta; class Magnoliopsida; order Fabales; family Fabaceae; genus Arachis; species Arachis stenosperma. The sequence continues at coordinate 64,599,598 of NC_080385.1, forward strand.
GCTTTGAGGGAGTGCTTTTGCACTTGAGCCTAGCCTTGACTTCTAAGTGTTTTGTTTTCAAGCATTTTACTTGATACATAAACACCACAAGTACATAACAATGAAATTGTCGTTGGTACTTAGAGCCTTCAGCTTTCTCATTCGTTCCCTTTTTCTTTTCTTGCCTTAATTGCATTTTCCTTCTTCAAGGTTTTCGTGATTTTCAAAAGATTTCACAATATATCCTAGATGAAAACTTCAATTAAATAAAATCTAATGTACTTGAGCAACAATCAATCATACTAGCTTTCCAATACTTTCATGCACATGCTAAATTCTTCTTTAATTCCTTGTTTGTTTAAGATCATGATACTTTATTGCTTTTGTATTCACAAAACTCAAGTTGTCACAACAGCATATTGCAATTTAGAAATCAAACTATGCCTATTCATATCACACATGTATACAGAGAAGGTAATAAGACAATCATGCAATTTAAAGTGCTGGAAACAAATGAGAGGAAAAAGAACTTTACAACCTTGTAATTTATCTTTTCTATTGTTGTCCTTTTTCTCCCTTTCTTTCCCTTTCCACACCAAACTTAGAATGATTGCTTGTCCTCAAGCAACAATTAGAACCGTGGCTATGGGGCTAAGATAGATCATGAATGTCTTACACAATGAAACATTAGTAGCACATGTGTTTCAAGCAAGCAAAATTAAAGATAACAATTAAGACACAAGAGACAGAGACATTTTGATTGCAAACTTAAGAAGGTGAGCACAATACATTTCATAAAAGATAAGTGGCACACCAAACTTAGTGTGACACTTTCACTTGGAATTAATGCAAGTATCCAGTAAAGATTGGAAACAAATTTTGTTGCATAGCAACACCAAACTTAGGATGCAATCATATGTCAATTTATTTGAATTAAAACTAAGCAAATAAAACTGTTGTATGTTAAATACAATCACCAAGCTAAGAATCTGTCATGAATAAGGATCTCTTGGAAATGTTTTAACAAAAACAGTTAATAAGCAAACTAAATAAAAGCATTTAAAGATAGAAAAATAACTAAAGCAAGTAGAATGAAAAAGTGCCAAATCAAAAGAGAAAAATAAAACTGTAGAGGCATTAAGATTATGCAGACAAGTAGTGTTGCTTGAATAAATTGCATAGAAAATAAGTGGCACACCAAACTTAGAATCTTGGTGTGTCACTTCCATTTTTGATTTGATGCAATCATCCAAAAAGATTGAAAATAGTTTGTTGCAAGGCAACACCAAACTTAGAATGTAACCATATGCCAATTTATTGAATTTAAATAAAACAAAGAACGAAAACAAAGTAGAGAAGAGAAATTATACCTATGGTTGACATGTTATTCACTTTCTTCCTCTTCTTCCAGTTTGTTAATAGGAATGGCCTTAAGGGGGGAGAAGATTCAGCTAGTGTCCCCTGTCTTGGCCTCTCCTCAGCAAGCTTTCTTTTGTTAATGGCTTGATTGAGCTTGCTTGCTGGATCAGGGGGAGGATTGCTTGTGGTTGACCCTTTTTTCTTCATGAATATTGTCCTTGGTAGCTTGGTTACAATCCTCCTCTTGGTGCTTTTGTTAATTGCTTTCACTTCTTGGATGTCAAGACATTATTGCTGTGTGATTATTGGAGTTTTATCTTCATCAAGAGCTTCTTGAATTCATGGTTCCATGAGCCCTTCCTCTATGCACTTCTCTGCTTCAATTGAATGTGAATCTCCTTGATTTTGTTCCTCCGTTTCTTCTTCATGATTTTCCATTAAGTCCTTTGGGAGGGAATCTTCATGTTCCATTGTCACTTCAATTAGCCTCTGTGGACATGGAATCCTTGGCTCATATTCCTCATCCTTCATTGCAATTTCACTTGACACAGGGACCTTTTGTTCTTCTTTTTCCACTTCCTCACTCATAAATTGGTCTTCATCCTCCTTGCTAAGCTCTAAGTGTCCATCCATCTTCTCAAAAAGGCTCTCTCGTTCCTTCCAATATTGTTCTTGTCTTTCCAAGAGTTCTCTGGACTTTTGAAGGAGGTCCTCAGCTACTAGCTCAAGAGATGAAGGTTGAGAGAAGTTTTGTGGATATGTTTGTGTTGTCGTGAGGTTGTTTTGAGTGGTATGGAATGAATCTTGTGAATTGTGGAATAAATTTTGTGGTTGGTGGAATGAATGGAGTGGTTCTTGGAGGAGACTTTGTGTTGAGGCATAATCAAGTGAGGAAGAATTTTCAAGTAAAGAAATGGGAGGTGAGGTTGGATAATTTTGCATAAATGAATTGAAGGTTTGCTCAAGTGATGATGGCTCTTGATTAATGGAGTATGACAGATTGAGTGCTCTCTGATTTTGATCCTCCCATCCACAATGTGAATCATTGTAGAATTCCTCAGAGTGAGAATCATTTTGTGGCCACGGGGAGCAATCTTCCATGTATGTATTGACAGCACAATCAAATGAATCATTAAAATTTCCTTCCCAACCATAGTTTGTGTAATTGTCATAACAGTATGAGTCACTTTGTGGTTCTGGGAGAAAATTCATTTCACTTGATTGTTCACACTCTTGTTAATATGCCCAAACAACATAAGGGTAATGACATAAATCATTTTGTGGTTCTGGACAACATCTCATGTGATTAGCTTGATCAATTTGTGGCTCTGGAGCAAATCTCCATGGATTGGAGTGCTCAGAATTTGCAATTTCTTTGCGATACTCCCAGCCACCATTAGAATAATGACTTGAATCATTTTGTGGTGGTGAGAAATATCCCATATGATTCTCTTGCTCATCTTGTGGTTCTGAAGCATATCTCCATGGATTGGAGTGCTCAGGATCTGTAATTTCTTGGTGATATTCCCAACCACCATTAGAATAGTCAATTGGTGATGGTGGGAAATATCCCAGAAAGTTTGTTTGATCAAAAGATGAGGTAAACTCCATTTAAGTTTTGTAAAACACAATCACCAAAGCAATTGAGATTCATGTCTTAGATGAGAATTTCTTAGTGAGGCAATAACACAAACACCTTAGTGTCAAAAAGAAAACAAAAAGATTAAAAGAACTGTACAAAGCAAAAAAAAAAATAAATGCTTAATCTAAATTACCATTCACTTAATCATTGTCAATCTTTGCCAATCCCCGACAACGGCGCCAAAAACTTGATACGTAAAAATTAAGAATTCACGTACAACCGGCAAGTATACCGGGTCGTATCAAGTAATAAAACTCACTAAGAGTGAGGTCGATCCCACGGAGATTGGTAGATTAAGAAACTTTAGTTAAATAGTAAATTTAGTCAAGCAGACATGGTTTTGATTTCATGAGAATTGTGATTTTTGAACATAATTGCAGGAATTTAAATGGCAAGGAATTTAAAGAACTAGACTATAGAAATAAAATGAAAGTAAATAGCTGAAACTTAAAGTGCAAGAGACTTAAATGACATTAAAGATAAATTGCAAGAAAGTAAATAGCAAGAAATAGAGAAACAGAATGTAAATGACAAGAATAATAAATTGCAAGAATGTAGAAGGGAATTGGGTAATGGGTATTCAAAAAACTAAAGAGCAAAAGAAATGAGAATTAATGATGGAAAGGATCATTAGGGATCAGAGATGTAAATTCTCATGAATTGATGTTGATCAATTCCTTCTCAATCTTGGGTATAGATCCATGGCAAGGTGGGTAATTGAGTCCCAATCTCTTGGTAACTCAATTTCTCTCAACACAACCAATTGCCACTCTCGTGATCTAATTGTTCATGAGAAGAGATGAAGTTTAATTTCTAATCCAAGCCACACAACTTCCAGAATCTCAACCAAGGGAGGTTACATCACACATACCAACCAAAGTGTATTGATCAAGGAAATCATGAAAGGATGAACTCTAAACTGAATTATGTAGCTCCTTTCTCAAGTTCACCACATAATTCATATAGATTTAATCCCTCTCTCTCGATGGTGATTGAATCTGTGAAGTACAAGAGTTTCCTCTTAGATGAACCACTTGAATTGAGAAGGAAAATAAAAGTTATCAACCCATTCAAATGAGCAGAGCTCCTCCCCCTAATGAAAACGGGGTTTAGTGAATCATAGCACTAAATTCAACAACAAATGCAAAAGTAAACATTCAAATTGAGTAGAGAAGAGTAATGAAGAATGAAGAAGAAGTTCTTGAAAATTGAAATTCAAAAATTGCAAAAGAAAGTAACTTTTACAAAATCTATCCAAAAGTTCCTAAAAAATAAAAAAAAAACTAAAAAGTGTGAAAAATAAAAAATCTCAGTGTGAAAAGTTCAGAAGCTCTCTAATTCTATGAAACTATGGCCTTTATATAGGCTTTCCTAAATTACAAATTGAAATGAAATTAAAAACAAATTACAAACAAAATGAAAATTAACTATTCTAGATGATTCTTGTGGCCTTGATTGGTTGAGATTTATGGGCTTTGCTTGCTTGAGGTTGGATTAGCTAGCTTCTAAATGAAATTGTAGCACCAAGTTAAAAATAGAGAACTTGTGCGCATGTCTTGGCAATTCTGGCCCAATGGGGCACGTTTTTGGCCAACACGCCTATGTAAACGCACGTTGGCAACGTGCTCATGGATTTCTTGTGTTGGGAGTTATTTGGAGAGATGGGCGTTGCTAGCCCAAGTTGTTGCTAACCACTTGGCTCTTCTTCTTCTTGGTTTCAGTTTTGATGCCCAAAGTTGCCCCTGGTTTAAGCTTTAATTTTGTGTTTCACTATCGACTATTATACATGGTTGGAAAGCTCTGAATGTCAGCTTTCCAACGCGACTGGAAGCACCTCGATTGTATCTCTGTAGCTCAAGTTATGCTCCATTGAAGAGGGTAAGGTCAAGCTGCCAAAATCGCACACGTTTTTAGTGAACACGCCCTTGTTTCCAGCGATGCCAACGTGCTCAGATTCTGAAGCTCTAAATGAAACCAGCTTTTGAAGCTTCAAATGAATGCCAACCCCATACTATGATATATGGTTGGAAAGCTGTTGATGTCTACTTTCCAATGCCACGGGAATCACTTCCTTTGGAGCTTTGTAGCTCAAGTTATGCTCCATCGAAGAGGGCAAGGTCAGGTTGCCAGGTTTGCTGGAGTTGTTGCTGAACACGCACCCTTTCTTCCAAGTTGGCAACGTGCTCTTGTTTGTTGGCCCAGAATCTTGTCCCTGGCGTTATTGATGAACACGCCAGTTCATTCCCAAGTTGGCAACGCTCTCGAGCTCTTGGTTGGCCCAGAATCCTTCCTTGCATGCGTTGCCAAGGAACACGCCCATGCTCTCCCAGCCCAATAACGTGCTCGAGCCTTCCCTATGGCACCAAGCTTTGCTTGCTACGTTGCCAAGGAACACGCCTTCAGAACTTGGCGTTGGCAACGTGCATCTCCCTTTCCTGGGCCAAGTCTTCTATTCAGCGTTGTTTGCTTGCGTTGTCCTCAAACACGCCATTGTAAATTCAAGTTGGCAACTTGCTTTGAAGCTTCAAATTCACCTTCCAGGGCTACTTGGCGTTATTGCCAAACACTCAAGTGATAATGCACGTTGGCAACGTGCGATCCTCTGCTTCCTTGCCAAGCTTGATGTATCTTCAAGCCTTCTTGCTCTAATTCTTGCTCCATTGCTTTCTAGCTTCATCACCTAACATAAACCAAAGAAACTTCCTCAAGGTCTTGCCATCTTATGCAATAAATTTCAAGGGAATCATTCACATCAACTTGTTTATAAACTCCTTGAATATTTGCATGAATTTGGCCAATATTTACCTAGTTTTTGGTGTTTTAATGCATGGAAGTAAAACTCATCAAAATTCTTGTTTATTTCAAAGAAAGTGAATGAAATTAAGCTAAAACTACTTAAACTAACTAGCTAATATAGCAAATATGCAAACGCATCACCTACCTTGACCCTAGCCCCATTACAACCAAAGAAAAGACCTCATGATACTTGTATGCATGCATGAAATATATGTTGATTGTTAGAAGAAAAATAAATCTTAGAAAGCATGATTAGGAGAGAATTGAGAGAATCAACCCTAAACACTTGAGCGAATAGAGTGCAAACACTACCGGTGAGGGTTTGATGCTAAATTACATGTTTTCACCTATGATCATAATTTTCATGCAAGTTTGTAAAAATATTTAATAACTCAATTCAATTGTGGATTAGACTTGCTAGTCCTTAGCCCTTGTGCATATATGATTCTTGGGAATTGATTTATTTTGACCAAGCAATTGCATTCATGTAGATAGTTGCACATAGGTAGATTGCATTTAGTTAGTTTCCATTTAATAAATGCCATACCCTTACTTCATTCTTGGTTTTAGCATGAGGTCATGCTTGGTTTAAGTGTGGGGAGGTTGATAAACCCCATTTGTAGGGTTTATCTTGTGCTTGATTTAAGAGATTTTATGACCTTTTACCCACATTTATCCATTGAAATAGCATAGTTTTATAACTTCTCCTTTAATTGTGCTTAAGAGTGAAAACATGCTTTTTAGGACTTAAAATAGCTAAATCTAATTCACCTTGATATATGTCTATAATCTCCGCAAGAAAAACAAGCGTGTGTCCCATATCTACAAGCTCTATTACCATGATCCTTCCCACACCTTGAGCAGATTGAAATATCCTGAGTTTGCTGAGGTTGACCTCCTTCTTCCTCTCCCAAATTATAGTTGTTGTGGTTGCCATTGTTACGAGCGAGAAAGTTACCATTCTGTTGATTTTCATTTTGGCGCTGGAACTGACCATTTGCCTTAAAGTTACGACCTTCAGGGGCTAGATCACGAATAAAGTCTCTTCTTGAGGCTTCCTTACGATTCGCTCGAGCTATTGCCACCTTCTTCGAACATTCTTCCACTAGTTTACTTTTATTCACCAGTTCAGCAAAATTTCTTATCTCTAGCGGAACAACAAAATTCATCAGTTCTTCTCGGAGTCCTCCTTCAAACTTTAAACACTTCCATTCCTCAAAGTCCGCTAGGTTCCCTTGACAAATCTTAGAGAAATGGCATAAGTCAGCGAACTTACGGGCATACTCAGCAATAGTCATATCCCCTTGCTTCAGCAGCATAAGCTCCATCTCCTTGGCATCACGTGCTGCTCTCGGAAAATACTTCTTATAGAATTCGTCTCTAAAGGAATCCCAAGGAATGTCATCTTCATTCTGTTGCAGCAGTTGTTGTATCCCCTGCCACCAGTACTCAGCCTCTCCTTCGAGCATATAAGGACCATAAGTCCAACTTAAGGACAATAAATAAAAGTGTTAGGTGGGAGACACCCCCACCATGGTAAACTCTTTCCATTCTCTTGCATATATAATCAATGAATGAATTGAGTTTCCATTGTTAGGTAGTTTTCTCCTTTGCCTATTTTTATTTTAGTTTTTTGGTTCTTAGTTTGTTTGAGTAGATTTATACTTTAAGTTGTAGGTTAGTTGTTTTTGAATTGTATTTTGCTTGAAGTACAAGTTTTACTTGTTTTATCTTTGAAATTTTTTTAAAAACTAAAAGATTTTTGTTAAATTTGAATTTTGGTTGCTTTAGAGTGTTTATAGGATTAGGAGAGTGCCCTGTTTCTGTTTTTTGTATTTCTAAAAAAAAGAGGGTCAATCCACGCGTAAGCGTGGATGACGTGTACGCGTTGATTGTACTTCCGCAACTCCTGGTACAAAAACCCGAGAGTTGTGCAAGAATTGTGCTGGTTTTGTGCCTAAAGCACTATTTTGCCCCCACACATACGCGTGGGCGACGCTGTCGCTTCACCTGCACCTTCTGCGTTCCACACGTACACGTGGGCGACGCTTACACTTCGCTTGTCCCTCCTGCAATCCACGCACACGCGTGGGCGATGCTTACGTGTTGCCTCGCGCCCTGTTTTTCTCCTTTCTTCTTCTTTCTTCTCTCCTTCTTCTTTCTTTCTACCTTTTTTCTTGTCTCTTCTTCCTTTCTCCCTTTCTTCTTTTTTTCCTCTCTTCAAAAAAATAAAATAATAAATAAATAAATAAAACAAAAATATAAAAAAATTATTTTTCTCATCTTTCATTTTCTTTTATTTATTGTATTTGCTTATTTTTATTGATTGTATTTTTATTTTGTTTTTTTATAGTTTGTTCTTATTTTCCTTTCTAAATTCTTATTTTAATAATGGTGTTGAATTCTCCTACTCAACTGTTGAGAATTTCTTAGATTATTTTAGTGCTTCTTGGCTTGTTTGATATTGATGGGTGATGAAATTTCTAAGTCAATGCTTAATCTTGTATGACTCTTGTGCTCTTTGTGCATTGACATGAACTTGCATGTCTTTCATGACCCACTCTTTCTTGTTTGAACTTGATTCTTCTGAGTGCTTTTCATGCTTTGATTTTACCCTTGCATCAAGTGTTAGTTGGTATGCCTTTGCTTATATTATTTTCTCACTCACATGTTGTAGCTACCATGTAGATTAGAACCATATTCTTAATTGGCATTAGCCCCCGCTTATGTTTTATTTGCTTTGATATCTTTGTTGTAGGCTTAATTTTCTTTCTTTTTCTCTCCTTTTAGGTTGGCCACCAAAAGAGGGAAAGGAAAATCTTTTAATTGGGGCAACAAGCAAGTCTTCCGCACAACCTTTTGAAGAAGCTCATCAGTTGTAGCAACCCATTGATAAACCCCATTTGTAGGGTTTATCTTGTACTTGATTTAAGGGATTTTATGACCTTTTACCCACATTTATCCATTGAAATAGCATGGTTTTATAACTTCTCCTTTAATTGTGCTTAAGAGTGAAAACATGCTTTTTAGGACTTAAAATAGCTAAATCTAATTCACCTTGATTCCACTAGATGCCTTGATATGTTTGTTAAATGATTTCAGATTTAGGAGGCAAAGATTGGACCAAGGGAATGAAGGAAAAGCATGTAAAAATGGAGAACTCATGAAGAAATGTAGGAATTGCAAAAGTTGTCAAGCCGACCTCTTCGCACTTAATCGACCATAACTTGAGCTACAAAGGTCCAAATGATGCGGTTCTAGTTGGGTTAGAAAGCTAACATCTGGGGCTTCGAAATGATATAAGATTTGCCATAGTTGCTACACGTATGGTGACACGCATGCGCATTGTACGCGCACGTGTCGTTGCTGCCATATGATCCACTTAAAGCAATACGTGGCCAGCGAATTCTAAAGCCTTGTAGGCCCAATCCAACTCATTTCTGATGCTATTTAAGCCAAGGATTGAAGAGGGATGAGGAAGTTAGTTACCATTAGTTTAGCTTATCTTAGTTTAGTAGTTAGAGTTAGTTTCTAAAGAGAGAAGCTCTCACTTCTCTCTAGAATTAGGATTAGGTTAGTTCTTAGATCTAGATCTATCTCTTCTTCTTCTCTCTTCCAATTTTCGTTCCTCTCCTCTATTGTAGTTGTAGAATTCTTCTTCTAATGTAATTCCTTTGTTTGTAGTTTGTGAATTCTCTTTTGTAGATCTACATTTCTCCTTCAATGCAATTGGTAAGTTCTTTGTTGTTTCATGATTGAATTGGTTTTCTATTGTGGACCTCTTGCCTTTGTAGTTAGATCTCTCTTTAATTCTTGCAAATTCATGTGTTTACTTGTATTGCACTCTATGTGTTTGATGAAATGTCTCTTTTAGCTATTAGTTAGATTTTGTTCCTCTTGGCCTAGGTAGAGTAATTAGTGATACTTGAGTTATATAATTCCTTTGTTGATTGGTAATTGGAGAGATTGCTAATTGGTTTGGAGTGCACTAAAGCTAGTCTTTCCTTGGGAGTTGGCTAGGACTTGTGGCTCAAGTCAATTCATCCACTTGACTTTCCTTTATTTAGTAAGGGTTAACTAAGTGGTAGCAATGAACAATTCTCATCACAATTGAGAAGGATAACTAGGATAGGACTTCTAATTTTCATACCTTTCCAAGAGCCTTTTATAGTTGTTAGTTTATTTTCATTGCCATTTACTTTCATGCTTCTTATCCAAAACCCCAAAACACATTTCTAACCAATAACATGACACTTTATTGTAATTCCTAGGGAGAACGACCCGAGGTTCAATACTTCGGTTTATAAATTTATGGGTTTGTTTTAGTGACAAAAAATCTTTTGTATGAAAGGATTATTGTTGGTTTAGAAACTATACTTTACAACGAGAATTCATTAGTGAAATTCTAAACCATCAAAAATCCAATCATCACCCATCCACCTTGCTATTCTTTGCATGCACCGAGGACGGTGCAATCTTCAAGTGTGGAGAGGTTGTTCGACCAATCTCTGTGGGTAACAACTTCCTTTTTCAATACCAATGTTAGCTAGTTGTTGCATTGCATGATAGGATCCATGCTAGCTAGAATTTATATACATTTACCATTTCTTTTTATGTTAGGACCACTTGGTTAGGGTGATGATTTCTTTTCCAAGAAACTATTTTTAGGGCACCCTACCAATTTGCAAAAAAAAATTTTGTGTTAAACTTGCTTGAAGAATTTATTTTGGAACATGGTTTTTGAGCTAAGAACACAAGCATGTGAGTTTTGAGCCTAATTGTGTGGTTACATCTTATAACCACTTATTTTCATTCTTGTGTGTATTATTCTCTTTATGATTATAATCTTTGATTTGCTTGATTCTATATATCAATTATTTTATGTATACATGTATTTATATGATTGAGGCCATAATTTCATTTAGCTCACTTACCCAAATTGCCTACCTTTCATCAACCATTGTTAGCCAACTTTGAGCCTATTTTAACCCCTTTGTTCTTAATTTTAGCATATTACAAGCCTTAAAGTGAAAAACAATAAATGTCCTTAATTTGGATCTTTAATTAGCTTAGGCTAGTGAGTGTATTATTCAAGTGTGGGAAAACTTGGGACATTAGTTGAGGTAAGAGTGTGCTTTTATTTTCATTGAAGATCTTAGAAATTGGGTACATACTCATATATTAATTATGTGTAAACCCTATGCATTGACATTCTTATATATATTTTAGTTTGAAAAGAATAATAATAATAATAATAATAATAATAATAATAATAATAATAATAATAATAATAATAATAATAATATGAGAAAAACAAAAGAAAAAAAGCAATAAAAAGGGGACAAATTTCCCCAAAGTAAAGTTCAAATAATATCAATACATATGGGATGTGAATTGAAAAGAGAATGCATGATTGTGTGTGAACAAGTGAGGATCATGGGTAGTTAGGTTTGTTTAGAAACTATATAGGTTGTCATAGGTTAGGTGAGAAGTTTAAGTTAATCAAAGATTCAATTTCTAGTCCACTTGACCATATGTATCCTTACCTTGACCCTAGCCCCATTACAACCTCATGAAAAGATCTCATGATATTTGTATGCATGCATGAAATAATTGTTGATTGTTAGATGAAAAACAAATCTTGGAAAGCATGATTAGGGGAGAATTGAGTGAATCTATCCTATACACTTGAGTGATTAGAGCGGATACACATCCGGAGAGGGTTCGATTGCACTATTACATGTTTTCACCATGATCTTCCCTTTTCTTGCATGTTTGTAAATCTTTTTAATAATTCAATTCAATGGTGGGTTTGATTTGATTGCTATTACACTAGTCCCTATGCTTATATATGCATATGTTTTCTTGGAAATTGATTTTTTTTGACCAAGTAATTTCATGAATTTTGGTTGTTGCATTTAGATAAAATATTTGCATTAAATAAATGTTCATACCCTTTGTTCTTGTCTTTCTTGATTTTAGCATGAGGACATGCTTGGTTTAAGTGTGGGGAGGATTGATAAATCCAAATTTTGTGGTTTACCTTGTGCTTAATTTGGGGGATTTTACCACCTTTTTTCACATTTATTTAATGAAATAGCATGGTTTTGTAATTCTCCCTTGATTTGTGCTTAAGTGTGAAAACATGCTTTTTGGGCCTTTAATTTGGTAATTTTAATTCACCTTTGATTCCACTAGATGCCTTGATGTGTTTGTTAGTGAATTCAGGTTGAAAAGAGCTAGGAATGGATCAAAGGAGTGAAGAGAAAAGCATGCAAAGTGGAGAACTCATGGAAAATAAAGGATTTGGAGTGCATCGATCGACACGCACGCGTGGATATGAAGTCGCATGGCGACGCGTATGCGTGGATGGTAAAATGTCAAGCGACGCGTACGCGTGACCCATGATTACGCGTCGATGCTCGGACATGACTTCATTAAAGTGAAAACGCTAAAGGCGATTTCTGAGCTTCCCAGGCCCAATTCCAATGGATTCCAGAGACTATTTCATACAGTATTGAAGATTGGACAAAGGGGGGTGGGGAAACACTTAGGGTAGTTATGATGAGCCTTTAGTAAGTTTTCTAGAGAGAGAAGTTCCCTCTTCTCTCTAGAATTAGGTTAGGGCTCTTAGGTTAATCACTCTTAGATATAGCTTTTAATTCTTGCTTAGATTTAGTTTCCTTTGAATCTCTTGTTGCTACATCTTTACTCTCTTAGTTCCTCTTGTTAATTTCCCTTTGAGACCTCCTTTATGTTTATGCACTCTTGTCACTTTGATTTCCTTTAATGCAATTTATGTTTTATGTTTCTTATTGTTTAATTGCTTTGTTATTGTTATTTCCTTGCATTTGGTAGTGTTAGATTTTTTATTTCTTGTCATTTTATTATGATTTCCTTTTATGCCTTCCAAGTGTTTTATAAAATGCTTGATTGGGTTTTAGTGTAGATTTTTTCTCCTCTTGGCTTGGGTTGATTAATTGGAGACTCTTGAGTTATCAAAATCTTTTTTTTATTTATAATTGGAAGTTGCTAGTTGACTTGAATGCCACTAAAGCTAGTCTTTCATTATGATTTGACTAGGACTTGTGGACAAGAGCCAATTCCATCCACTTGACTTTCCTTAATAGTTAGAGGTTAACTAAGTGGAGCAATGGACAATTCTTGCCACAATTGATGATGATAATGAGGATATGACTTCTAGTTTTCATTCCTTTCCAAGAGCTTTCTTAGTTATTAGTTATTTCTCTTGCTACTTACATTTCTTGTTCCTTATTAAAAACCCCAAAATATACAACCGATAACCAATAATTGAGCATACTTCCCTGCAATTCCTTGAGAGACGACCCGAGATTTAAATACTTTGATTTATTTTTATTGGGGTTTGTACTTGTGACAAACAAATTTTTGATTGAGGAATTGTTTGTTGGTTTAGACTTATACTTGCAACGAGATTTCAAATGTGAAATTCTTTAACGATAGACAATTTTTGCTCATCATTTCTCACGAGTTAGTACCCCTTAGGGGCATTGAATGCTGGCTTGGGACTCCGTTTTGGGCGTTGAATGCCAGCTGCTTGATACGTAAAAATTTAATTTCACGTAATTTCCGGCAAGTATACCGGGTCGTATCAAGTAGTAAAACTCACTTAGAGTGAGGTCGATCCCACGAGGATTGGTAGATTAAGCAACTTTAGTTAAATGGTAAATTTAGTCAAGCAAACATGGTTTTGATTTTATGAGCATTGTGACTTTTGAACATAATTGCAGGAATTTAAATGGCAAGGAATTCAAAGAACGGGAATATAGAAATAAAATGAAAGTAAATAACTGAAACTTAAAATGCAAGAAACTTAAATGACATCAAAGATAAATTGCAAGGAATTAAAGGTTGCAGAAATTTAAAGAGCATAAGAGCAAGAGCAAGAAATAAAGAGACAGAATGTAGATGACAAGAATAATAAATTGCAAGAATGTAGAAGGGAATTGGGTTATGGGTAGTCAAACAACTAGAAGCAAAAGAAATAAGAATTGATGGTGGAGAGGATCATTAGGGATCAGAGATGCAAGTTTTCATGAATTGATGTTAGTCAAATCCTTCTCAATCATGGGTATAGATCCATGGCAAGTGGGTAATTGAATCCCAATCTCTTGGTGATTCAATTTCTCTCAACATAACCAATTGCAACTCTCGTGATCTAGTTGTTCATGAGAAGAGATGAAGCTCAATTCTAATCCAGCCACACAATTCCCATAATCTCAACCAAGGAAAGTTACATCTCACATACCAACCAAGGTGTATTGATTAAGGGAATCATGAAAGGATGAACTCTAAACTGAATTATGTGGCTCATTCCTCAAATTCACCACACAATTCACATAGATTAACCCCTCTCTCGATGGTGGTTGAATCTTTGAAGAACAAGAGTTTCCTCTTTGGATTAACCACTAGAATTGAGGAGGAAAAGAGGAGTTCATCAATGCATTCAAACAAACAGAGCTCTTCCCCCTAATGAAAGTGGGGTTTAGTGAGTCATAGCTCCAATTTTAACAACAATTGCCATCAACAAAAACTAAACTAAGTGTCAAGAAAAGAAGAAGAAGAATAAGGAAATGCTTAAAGCTTAAAACTGAAGAAGAAAAGTTCCAAGAAAAACCAAATTAGCTCTTCGGGTATCCTCCCGGAAGTGCTAGAGAGTTCTCAAAGTAAAAGTGCTAAAAATATCAAATTCCAAGTGTCCAAAAGTCTCCCTAAAGTACAAACTCAATCTCTATTTATATTAGTCCCAGAACTCCTTCAAAGATCTTTAATTGGGTTAGTAATATGGGCTTCCTCTTTGTTGAATTCTTGGCTCAATGGAAGAGGTGTTGCTAGACTTGGAAGGAGGAGTTCATTCATCATGCTTCTAGCCCAATGGCTTGGCGTTTTTGCCAATAACGTTAGCCTTAATGCACGTTGGCAACGTGCATCATATTTTCCTGGGAATGAACTTTCAGACTTGGGCGTTGCTAGCCCAAGTTGTTGCTAACAACTTGCTTCTCTCTTTCTTGACTCTACTTTCATGCTAAATGTAGCCCAGAATTTGAGTGTCAATCCTCTGCTTCAATATGGACTATTATACATCATTGGAAAGCTCTTGAAGTCTACTTTCCAATGCCACTAGAATCACCTCATTTGGACTTTCCTAACTCAAGTTATGCTTCCTCACAGAAGGTAAGGTCAAGCTGCCAAATTGTTGCCAAAAACGCATCTATCCTCCCACGTTGGCAACGTGCCTAGCCTCCCAAGGCAGAGATATGAGGCTGGCGTTGTCACCAAACACGCCCCCTTGCTAGCACGTTGGCAACGTGCTCGTGCTCCCTCCAGAGCTAATCTCTAGCCTTCAATTTTGCTTGTCACGTTGCCTTAGATAACGCCTTTAGAAGCTGGCATTGGCAACGTGCTCGAGTGCTTCTTCATGTGAGCTTCCTTGCCTAACTTTGCTTGCTGCGTTGCCCCCAAACACGCCTTTGGAAGCTGGCGTTGGCAACGTGCTCGAGCCTTCCTCAAGGCTCTATGCTTGTTGCTTGGCGTTGTCCTTGAACACGCCTATGCTTCCTGGTGTTGGCAACGTGGTTGGGATCCAAGACTTGGTGCCTAGCCAAGCATTCCTTCCTGGCATTGCCTTAAAACACGCCAATGAAAGTGGCGTTGGCAACGTGCTCCTATTTGTTGGCCCAGAATCTTGTCCCTGGCGTTGTTGATGAACACGCCAGTTCATTTCCAAGTTAGCAACGCTCTCGTGTGGCCATACTCCTAGCTTGCATGCGTTGCCAAGGAACACGCCCATGCTCTCCCAGCTCAACAACGTGCTCGAGCTTTCCTATGGTGCCAAAGTTGCTTGCTACGTTGCCAAGGAACACGCCTTCATAACTTGGCGTTGGCAACGTGCACCTCCCTTTCCTGGGCCAAGTTTTCCATTCAGCGTTGTTTGCCTGCGTTGCCCTCAAACACGCCCTTCATTTCTAGGCTGGCAACGTGCTCGAGGCTCTGAACTAGCTCCCCAAGATTGCTTGGCGTTGCCTTGAATAACGCCTATGGTTCCTGGCATTGGCAACGTTGGCTTCACACTCTTCCTACCAAACCTTGCTTGTGTGGCGTTGCTTAGGGACACGCCTATGGTTCCTGGCGTTGGCAACGTTGGCTTGAGTTGTTGTCAAACACGCCAATGAAGAGTAGCGTTGGCAACGTGCTCGATGGATGGAGATCCAAGACTTGGTGCTTAGCCAAGCTTTCCTCCCTGGCGTTGCCTCTAAACACTCCAATGAAGTAGCACGTTGGCAACGTGCTCAAGCTCCTCCCTGGCCCAAGTTCCTCTAGCTCAGCGTTGCCTTAAACAACGCCTATATTTCCCACGTTGGCAACGCCCAAGTGTGCTCTCCAGGGTAGCCTTGGCGTTGCCTTCAACAACTCACCTTTTCTCCAAGTTGGCAACGCCAACAACTTCTCTTCTTCTTGCCCAGTTTGCTTCATTCTCGCTTCCCTGCTTTCTTGTTTTATCACCTATCATCAACAAGGGAAATAGCTTCAAAGTCTTACCAATTCATGTAATAAATTTCATGAGATTCATTCATACTCATTCATGTATGTATTCTTTAAATCATTTGCATGAATTTGGCTAAAATCACATGTTCCTTGGTATTCTCATGCATGAAGACAAAACTCATAAAAAGACTTGTTTATTTAGAGAAAATGAATGAAGCAAAGCTAAAACCAACTAAACTAACTAGCTAATATAGTAAATATGCAATTGCATCACAACACCAAACTTAAAGTGTTGCTTGTCCTCAAGCAAAATATAAGAGACTTTGTCACAAGAATCTAAGATGTAAGACTTGAATGTTTTACCAGAGAGTATTTTTTTTCATTGAGCATGTCATCCTCACTTGTGTGATCATTAATTTATTGTAATTGAACACGGCTATTCAACTTTTTCAATTAAAATGCTTGCTTCAATACTAAATTGGTTAACTTCATTAGACCTTTTCTATACCGTAGCACATGATCCTTGAACCATTCTTTACTTGATGCTTTTCTCTTTTTTTTTTTTATATTCCTTCTTATTTCAAATGAGCTCAAAATCTTGTCTTAAGGCGGCTCTTTAGCATAAGCTTTCAATCAACAATCCCAAACCAGTTGGTTCAAGTTGTTAAGTGTTGAGACACTCTTAAAGATTTACTAACTCAAGCCTCTCTCCTTAACACATTCAATCACAGGCATATAACATTGAAATTTTATTTGGATAGTGGTGTCCAGCACCTCTTTGGGTTGCTAAATGTTCTGTTATAGAGCTACTCTTGATTGTGAGTTTTCAATCGATAATCCCGAGTTAGTTAACTCAAGTTATCGGGTGATGAAGCACCCCTCGGATTTACTTGCCCAAGTATGTCTCCTAACATCAATCACCACAGACACATATCCAAATTTTGTCATTGATGCCTAGCCTTCCATTCTTTGTCTTCTATTTTCTTTATTGTCAAGGTTATTTGTGCTTTTACTTATAAAGTCTTGTGACCCTTAACCGACTAGTCTTGTATAAGCAAGCATTCTTTTGAATTTCTTGAGCCTTGATTCTTTCACAATAAATGTATATATGCTAGCACTTTTCTTATGGGACAACATGATTCTTTTTAAGCTAGAATTCTCTCTGTTCTTGCTCAAACTACATCTTTTATTCCATTGACAAGTAAAAGTACTTAAGACAAGCAACCATTCCAAATCTGTGAGTGGTGATGCATGGAATGAGCAACATAAAGGAAAATGCTTCAAAAAGAAAATGCAAAAGAAAATGCATCCTAGAAGGTATACCATATTTCAGACATACATCTTCTTTATTTGTTAAAGCATAAAGAAAAACAAAGGAACTTCACCACCTTTAGTCTTCATGTCCCTTTTTCTTTGCTTGATTCTCCTTGCTTTCCCTTGCCCTTTGGGTCTTCTTTCTTTTTCTTTCTCAGCTCTCCTTGTTGTTTCGTTGTTGAGTCCCCCTTTGGATCTTCTTTCTTTTTCCTTCTTAGTTCTCCTTGTTGTTTTCTTGTTGAATCCCCCTCTTCTCTTTGCCATACTCCTGTGCTTATCATTGTTTCCTTTAGCCTCTGAGCATTAAATCTCACCCTTGCAAGTTCCTGCTCTTCAAATATCTTGCGAGCTTCATTAAAACTTTTAATTTGTGGGTTGAGTAATGGGGGTGCTCCACAAAGGTAACTGAGCTTTTCTTGGGTGCATATATCATAGTCAAGTCTGTCCTTATGCCTGGCTTCCCTGAACATTCTGCTTTCATTGAACTCTTTGTGAAATGTATCATGTCTAGCATCCAACCTATGGAGAAGCTCCCTTTGCTGAGCTTGCTCTTTTCTTAGTTGAGCTTGTTCTTGTATTACTTTCTCCATGGCTCTTTCATATTCAGCAGTTGAATTGTTGATGGCTTCATGCATCTTGGCATATTGTTCTTGTTGTAGTTCCATCATGTGTGTTTGGTATTCATTTTGTTGGTTCATCCATTGAACTTGAATCCCTCTTTGTTGGTCCATCAACTGCCAAAGGTCCCTTTGTTGTTGAGCTTGTTCCTCTTGGCTTCTTTGAATTTGTGAGTATTGCCCAGAGATTCCTTCCAAGGCGGCTTGGAGTTGATTCATGTTTAAGGTATGGGATTCTTCCATTTCTTGAGGCTCCTCCTCTTGTCTTGGTTCTTTCCTTTTCTTCCTTCATGCTAAAGGTTGCCTTTCCAATTGGGTTGTGGTGACAAATTCCAACCTTTCTTGGGTGAGAGGTTTTCCAATAGAGACTACATCAGTTTCTTTAAATTCTTCCAGAGGCACTCTAGCTTCTTCACATAAGCGCAGAATAGTACTAGGATATCCTAGCCAGCTGTCCTGTTTGACCTTTTGAGCTATGTCAATGATGTTCTTGGCTATAATTTCTCCAACATTGATTTCCCCTCCTTTCATTATGCAGTGGATCATTATTGCTCTATTCACTGTCACCTCAGAATTATTTGAAGTGGAGATCAATGATCTCCTCACTATGTCATGCCATCCTTTTGCTTGAGGTATGAGATCACCTCTCCGAAGTTTGAGTGGTTGTCTATGTGAATCCAACACCCAATCCGTGCCTACTCTGCATAAGTCACTCACCACATCCATATATTTTGGGTCATTTTCAAACCTTTCTTCATAGCTAGCTTGTTTGAACCGTTTTGGCTTGACCTTTAGCACCCTGTTGATGGTGTCCGGACTAAAATCAACAGTCACACTTCTTACATAACTCATGTATGGTTCTTCATCATCAAATTCTCTTATCACATTAGTGTAGAACTCATGGATGAGAAGCATGCTCACTTCTTGAGGTTGGTTACAGAGAAGCTCCCATCCCCTTTTCCTGATTAATTTTTGTATCTCAGAGTATTCATCTTTCCTTAGCTTGAAAGGTAACTCCGGAACAACATCCTTGCTTGACATCCAACTAAAGATGCGCTCATTGTGTTTGGATTTGAATCTTCTTTGATCAAAGGTGTTTTGTCCTTCATCTTCTATGGGTTGCTTGTCCCTCCTATCCCTTGATGATGAGGCCATTGAGATTCACTTGCAAAGGTTGAATCTCCCACACCAAACTTAGGTGAATGCTTGTCCTCAAGCATAAAGAAAATAATCGTGAATGGGAGAGGTATATGACGACAAGGTGAATTAGACAAGCTAGAGAATGATGGTGAGGGGGGGTGGAGTGTTTCGGTTATGTGGAGAGATGTAGTGCTTCATGAGTTTTGTTGGGTAAGGATGAGGTTCAAGGCTAGAATTTGTGAAACACGGAATGAGTTGGAGGTTGAGTGTGAGTTCGGGTGATGAAATGGGGTGATGGAGAGGTATAAGGATGAGTGAGGAGAAAGTGAGGTTTGATGAATATGGTTGAAGTATTTAAAGTGATGTTTGGTGGGGGGGAAAAACGGTTTTTTGTGATTTCCGTGGTGGGATGCATGGTCCTAGTGGTTCGGTCATAGCATGGGGAGCATGCTTCCTTGTGCCCAATGCATGTTGAGTTGTTTTTTTCCAATGCACAAAGTTCAAGACTCATGTGACATTCTCTTCCTTGTGTATCCGTGACCTCCCTCCAAGATTCCCCATCACTTCTTTCTTTCTTTCCTGCAACAAAATTCCAAAATATTGAGATTCTTAAAGTGACATTACTAGCTAACAACTTATGATGATATTCCTATGTAAAGTTGACTAAACAAAAATTAAAATTTATGAATTGATTCCCTACTCTACTTTTTCTAGCATTATTGATGTATGTAAAGACACCAAACTTAGTTTGTGACTAAGTGTTCTATGGAGTTAACTCCAAAGATGGTCACACCAAACTTAGTATCTTACCTACATTGTATGCTATTTCAATCTCTTTTTTTTTCGGTTTTTTTTTTTTGAAGAATAAACTCTCTTATTGACTACTAAAGCAAATAAAAGAGAACTCATGTGCATGGGTTGCCTCCCATGAAGCGCTTGTTTATTGTCCTTAGCTTGACAATGTAACTTCCTTGCTCATGTTAGCATTTGCACACTTTCTTCCTTGCTCCAGGGGCCACCAAAATAATGTTTCACCCTATGTTCATTAGCTGTGAAGGTTTGTTTTGAAGCTTCATCAAGTAATTCGACATAGCCATGAGGTGATACTTTGATGATGGTGTATGGGCCAGTCCATCTAGACCTCAGCTTCCCAGGGAAAATCTTCAATCTTGAGTTGAATAACAACACCCTTTGGCCCGGTTCGAATGTTCTTTGAGAGATCCTCTTATCATGCCATCTCTTTGCTCTCTCTTTGTATATTCTGGCATTTTCATATGCCTCCAATCTGAACTCCTCCAGTTCATTGAGTTGTAGCAACCTCTTCTCTCCTGCTGCTTGAGCATCTAAATTCAGAAGTTTGGTGGCCCAAAAGGCCTTATGTTCAAGCTCCACAGGGAGGTGGCATGCCTTTCCATACACCAGCTGAAATGGAGATTTTCCTATGGGTGTCTTGAAGGCTGTCCTGTATGCCCAAAGTGCATCATCCAGCTTCCTAACCCAATCCTTTCTTGTTGTTCCCACAGTTTTCTCCAAAATCCTTTTTAGCTCTCTGTTGGCAAGTTCAGCTTGCCCATTGGTTTGTGGGTGATACGGGGTAGCTACTTTGTGAGTGACACCATATTTGTGGAGTAAAGAGTTTAGTTGCTTGTTGCAAAAGTGGCTTCCCCCATCACTTATAAGTCCTTTGGGCACTCCAAATCTAGTGAAGATGTTCTTCTTGAGGAATTGCAAGACCACGTTGGTATCACATGTGGTGGTTGCTATTGCTTCTACCCATTTGGAGACATACTCTACTGCTACCAAAATGTATTTGAATGTGTAAGATGGAGGAAAAGGTCCCATGAAGTCTATTCCCCACAGATCAAAGAGTTCCACTTCCAAAATGAACTTTTGAGGCATCTCATTTTTCTTTGACAAACCCCCTGTTCTTTGACATTCATTGCATTGACTCACAAACTCTCTAGCATCCTTGAAGATTGAAGGCCAGTAGAAACCACTTTGAAGGACCTTTGCAGCCGTTCTTTCAGCTCCAAAATGACCACCATAACTAGAGTTGTGACAATGCCATAGTATGTTCTTCATCTCACCCTCTGACACACATCTTCTTATCATTCCATTTGGACATCTTTTGAACAAGAATGGTTCATCCCAGAAGAAGAACTTAGCCTCATGTAGCAGCTTCTTAACTTGTTGTTTTGTGTACTCTTGTGGAATGATTCTCCCCGCCTTGTAGTTGGCCATATCTGCAAACCAAGGGACATGTTGGATTTGCAAGAGATGCTCATCTGGAAATTCTTCATTTATTGATGGAAGGTTGTCCTGGCATACATCTTGTGGTAGCCTTGATAAGTGGTCAGCAACTTGATTTTCATTGCCCTTTCTATCTTTTATCTCAATGTCAAACTCTTGTAGGAGTAGCACCCATCTGATTAGCCTTGGTTTGGCATCCTGTTTTGACATAAGATACTTAAGAGCAGCATGGTCAGTATACACTAAGACTTTAGATCCAATCAAATATTGTCTAAACTTATCAAAAGCATATACCACAGCTAGTAGCTCTTTCTCTGTTGTGGTGTAGTTTTTTTGAGTTTCATTCAATACCTTACTTGCATAGTAGATAACATGAAGCTTCTTTTCCTTTCTCTGCCCCAACACAGCACCAATTGCAAGGTTACTTGCATCACACATGAGTTCAAAAGGTAGTCCCCAACTTGGGGGTGTGATGATTGGTGCTGTGGTGAGCTTAGCTTTTAGAGTTTCAAAAGCCTATTTACACTCATCATCAAAGAGAAAAGGATTGTCTACCACCAGCAAATTGCTTAGTGGCTTTGCTATTTTGGAAAAATCTTTGATGAATCTCCTATAAAATCCAGCATGCCCTAAGAAACTTCTAACGGCTTTCACACTAGTTGGCAAAGGAAGTTTTTCTATAATTTCTACTTTTGCTTTGTCAACTTCTATACCCTTTCTTGAAATTTTATGACCAAGAACGATGCCTTCGGGTACCATGAAATGGCATTTCTCCCAATTCAAAACTAAATTGGTTTCTTGGCACCTTTTCAAGACTAGGGTAAGATGGTGCAAGCAAGTATTGAAAGAATCACCAAAAACAGAGAAATCATCCATAAATACTTCAATAAATTTTCTACCATGTCTGAGAAGATTGATAGCATGCATCTTTGAAAGGTAGCTGGGGCATTACACAGTCCAAATGGCATTCTCCTGTATGCAAAGACTCCAAAGGGACAAGTAAAGGAAGTCTTCTCTTGATCCATGGGGTCAACCACTATCTGGTTATACCCAGAATATCCATCAAGAAAACAGTAATAGGCATGGCCAGCCAACCTTTCAAGCATCTGGTCAATGAAAGGGAGAGGAAAGTGATTTTTTCGTGTGGCATCATTCAGCCTCCTATAGTCTATGCACATTCTCCACCCTGTCACTGTTCGTGTTGGAATAAGCTCATTCTTCTCATTAACAATGACAGTCATCCCCCCTTTCTTAGGTACTACTTGCACTGGACTGACCCACGGGCTGTCAGATATAGGGTAGATGATCCCAGCTTTACACAACTTCAGGACTTCCTTTTGAACAACCTCCTTCATTGTGGGATTCAATCTTCTTTGGGGTTGTACCACTGGTTTGGAATTCTCCTCTAAAAGTATCTTGTGCATGCATACGGCAGGGCTTATGCCTTTCAAGTCATCAATGGTCCATCCCAACGCCTCTTTGTGAGCTTTCAATACTACAAGGAGCTTTTCTTCCTCCTCTGCACTCAATGTAGAATTTATGATCACTGGGAAGCTATCCTTTTCACCAAGAAATGCATATTTAAGATGAGGGGGTAGTGGTTTCAACTCTTGTTGTGGTGCCTCTTCTTTCATAGCTTCACTTGGTTCCTCTGATGCTTCCAATTTGTTCTCTTCTTGTCCTTTAACATTCTGGACTTCCTCCTGTTTCACTTGATGGTTTGTGTCAAGTACCTCTTCAACCAACGAATCCACTACATCAATCCTCATGCAACTTTCTTTCTCAACGGGGTGTTGCATTGCTTTGAAAACATTTATGGTCATTTGCTCATCATGCACTCTAAAAATCATCTCCCCCTTTTCCACATCAATGATTGTTCTAGCTGTAGCTAAAAAGGGTCTACCAAGAATGACTGAATTGTTTCCCTCTTCATCCATATCTAGGACCACAAAATCAGCTGGGAATATGAAGTTTCCCACCTTCACCAAGAGGTTCTCAACTACTCCATTTGGTATTTTGATGGATCTGTCAGCAAGTTGGAGTGACATCCTTGTGGGTTTAAGCTCTTCAATCATCATTTTCTTCATCATGGTAAGAGGCATTAGGTTAATGCTTGCTCCAAGGTCACAAAGTGATTTGTCAATGGCCATGCTCCCAATCGTGCAGGGTATGAGGAAGCTGCCAGGATCTTTGAGTTTTGGGGGTAGTCCCTTTTGAATGATGGCACTGCACTCTTGAGTGAGAATCACCGTTTCTTTTTCTTGCCAACTTCTCTTCTTGGTGATCAATTCCTTAAGAAACTTTGCATATAGTGGCATCTGTTCCAGAGCTTCTGCCAATGGGATGTTGATTTCAAGTTTCTTGAAGATTTCTAAGAACCTTGGGAATTGTTGGTCCTTTGCTCCTTTATGTATCCTAGTTGGGTACGGAAGCTTGGGTACATAGGCTTTTACTCCTTCATTTTTGTTTTCTTGTTGTGGATTCACACTCTCCTTGCTATCATGGTTGCTTCCTTGACTGGGTGGTTTGCCTTGTGGCTTGACAACCTCTTTGCGTTTGTTAGATGTTGAATCCTTTTCTTCATCCTGCCTTTCCACTTGTATCTCCACTGTGTCTCGCTCTTTGGGTTTTGTTGCTTCTTTATTCGAACTTTCACCAACTACCTTGCCACTCCTTAACTGCAGAGCTTTACATTCTTCTCTTGGGTTGGGTATTGTATCACTTGGGAGAACATTGGTTGGTCGCTCGGCTTGTTTGGCTAATTGTCCCACTTGTCTCTCAATATTCTTCATGGTGACCTCATGTTCCTTTTGTCCCTTAGCTAAGGCTTGAGTGGTTTGAGCAAGTGCTTGCAAGGTTGCTTCAAGACTTGAAATTCTAGTCTCATGATGGTCAATTGGGGATATGATGGGAGTTGATTGTTGTTGAAAGTTGTTGGGTGGATTAGTGTGGTAATTCTGTGCGTTGGATGTTGGTGCAGGAAAGTTGTTTTGGTGAGTTTGTGAGTTATTATGAGGTGGTTGATATGTGTTTTGTGTTTTTCTATATTGGTTAGTGTTGGTGGCATGGTGATTTTGGTTATTCGTGTTACGGGTGTGGTTGTGGCTGTTGTTCTTTTGCCAATGGTTTTCACCCCACCTTAGATTGGGATGATTTTTCCAGGAGGGGTTGTATGTATCACCATGAAATTCATCCTGAGAATTTGAAGTATTTTGCATGTATTGAACTTGTTCTTGTGGCTGTTCAACAGTGGTCCCTTCACCTTGGCTCCATTCAAGTGATGGTTGATTTGTTGTGTTCACTGATGCTAGCTGGAAACCATCCATTCTCTTTGTTATCATTTCCATTTGTTGTTGGATTTGTTGGTGCATTAACTTATTTTGTGCCAAGATAGCGTCAACACCTTCAAGCTGCATTACGCCTTTCTTTGGGGCCGGGTTATGTTGCCTCTCTGATGAGTAATAATACTGATTGTTTGCCACAATCTCAATGAGGTCTTGAGCCTCCTCAGCAGTTTTCATCATGTTGAGTGATCCTCCTGATGAGTAGTCTAGCCCCTTCCTTGCTTCTAAGCTTAAACCTTCATAGAAGTTTTGGAGTTTGACCCAGTCACTAAACATATCAGGTGGACATCTTCTCATTAGTGCCTTATATCTTTCCCAGGCTTCATACAATGATTCCCCTTCCATTTGCCTGAAAGTTTGAACCTTTGTCTTCAACTTGATGATTCTTTGAGGTGGGTAGAACTTTGCTAGAAATCTGCCCATCAGGTCATTCCAATTGTCGAGGCTTTCCTTGGGGAATGACTCTAGCCATTGAGTGGCCTTGTCCCTCAAAGAGAATGGGAATAGCAACAGTTTGTAGACATCTGGATGCACTCCATTTGTCTTCACTGTATTGCATATCCTCAGAAAAACAGACAAATGTTGATTTGGGTCTTCAAGAGGTCCCCCTCCATAGGAGCAGTTGTTTTGTACCAAAGTGATGAGTTGGGGTTTTAACTCAAAGTTATTGGCCTGAACACTTGGAGTGGCAATACTGCTCCCACAATGTCTTGGATCAGAAATAGTATAAGAAGATAGCACCCTTCTAGGTGGTCCATCATTGTTGTTGACCCCTCCAGGAGGATTGTGCATCTCATCCTCCATGACTTGATCTTCTCCCTCTGACTCCTCTTCACCAACTATTCCCTTTCCTCTTTCTGCTCTTCTTACCCTTCGGAGGGTTCTCTCGTCCTCTGTATTAAGTCTATTAGCTCCTGACATACACAAACAAAACCAAAATCACAAGTGAAATACTCTAGAACTAGAGTGGAATTGGAGTTAGTGAAACAAAGTATCAAACAGTTAGCGGGCTTAACAAAAACACTAAGAAAAAAAATGCTTAATCTAAACCACCATTCACTTAATCATTGTCAATCTTTTCCAATCCCCGGCAACGGCGCCAAAAACTTGATACGTAAAAATTTAATTTCACGTAATTTCCGGCAAGTATACCGGGTCGTATCAAGTAGTAAAACTCACTTAGAGTGAGGTCGATCCCACGAGGATTGGTAGATTAAGCAACTTTAGTTAAATGGTAAATTTAGTCAAGCAAACATGGTTTTGATTTTATGAGCATTGTGACTTTTGAACATAATTGCAGGAATTTAAATGGCAAGGAATTCAAAGAACGGGAATATAGAAATAAAATGAAAGTAAATAACTGAAACTTAAAATGCAAGAAACTTAAATGACATCAAAGATAAATTGCAAGGAATTAAAGGTTGCAGAAATTTAAAGAGCATAAGAGCAAGAGCAAGAAATAAAGAGACAGAATGTATATGACAAGAATAATAAATTGTAAGAATGTAGAAGGGAATTGGGTTATGGGTAGTCAAACAACTAGAAGCAAGAGAAATAAGAATTGATGGTGGAGAGGATCATTAGGGATCAGAGATGCAAGTTTTCATGAATTGATGTTAGTCAAATCCTTCTCAATCATGGGTATAGATCCATGGCAAGTGGGTAATTGAATCCCAATCTCTTGGTGATTCAATTTCTCTCAACATAACCAATTGCCACTCTCGTGATCTAGTTGTTCATGAGAAGAGATGAAGCTCAATTCTAATCCAGCCACACAATTCCCATAATCTCAACCAAGGAAAGTTACATCTCACATACCAACCAAGGTGTATTGATTAAGGGAATCATGAAAGGATGAACTCTAAACTGAATTATGTGGCTCATTCCTCAAATTCACCACACAATTCACATAGATTAACCCCTCTCTCGATGGTGGTTGAATCTTTGAAGAACAAGAGTTTCCTCTTTGGATTAACCACTAGAATTGAGGAGGAAAAGAGGAGTTCATCAATGCATTCAAACAAACAGAGCTCTTCCCCCTAATGAAAGTGGGGTTTAGTGAGTCATAGCTCCAATTTTAACAACAATTGCCATCAACAAAAACTAAACTAAGTGTCAAGAAAAGAAGAAGAAGAATAAGGAAATGCTTAAAGCTTAAAACTGAAGAAGAAAAGATCCAAGAAAAACCAAATTAGCTCTTCGGGTATCCTCCCGGAAGTGCTAGAGAGTTCTCAAAGTAAAAGTGCTAAAAGTATCAAATTCCAAGTGTCCAAAAGTTTCCCCAAAGTACAAACTCAATCTCTATTTATATTAGTCCCAGAACTCCTTCAAAGATCTTTAATTGGGTTAGTAATATGGGCTTCCTCTTTGTTGAATTCTTGGCTCAATGGAAGAGGTGTTGCTAGACTTGGAAGGAGGAGTTCATTCATCATGCTTCTGGCCCAATGGCTTGGCGTTTTTGCCAATAACGTTAGCCTTAATGCACGTTGGCAACGTGCATCATATTTTCCTGGGAATGAACTTTCAGACTTGGGCGTTGCTAGCCCAAGTTGTTGCTAACAACTTGCTTCTCTCTTTCTTGACTATACTTTCATGCTAAATGTAGCCCAGAATTTGAGTGTCAATCCTCTGCTTCAATATGGACTATTATACATCATTGGAAAGCTCTTGAAGTCTACTTTCCAATGCCACTAGAATCATCTCATTTGGACTTTTCTAGCTCAGGTTATGCTTCCTCATAGAAGGTAAGGCCAAGCTGCCAAATTGTTGCCAAAAACGCATCTATCCTCCCACGTTGGCAACGTGCCTAGCCTCCCAAGGCAGAGATATGAGGCTGGCGTTGTCACCAAACACGCCCCCTTACTAGCATGTTGGCAACGTGCTCGTGCTCTCTCCAGAGCTAATCTCTAGCCTTCAATTTTGCTTGTCACGTTGCCTTAGATAACGCCTTTAGAAGCTGGCATTGGCAACGTGCTCGAGTGCTTCTTCATGTGAGCTTCCTTGGCTAAATTTGCTTGCTGCGTTGCCCCCAAACATGCCTTTGGAAGCTGGCGTTGGCAACGTGCTCGAGCCTTCCTCAAGGCTCTATGCTTGTTGCTTGGCGTTGTCCTTGAACACGCCTATGCTTCCTGGTGTTGGCAACGTGGTTGGGATCCAAGACTTGGTGCCTAGCCAAGCATTCCTTTCTGGCGTTGCCTTAAAACACGCCAATGAAAGTGGTGTTGGCAACGTGCTCCTATTTGTTGGCCCAGAATCTTGTCCCTGGCGTTGTTGATGAACACGCCAGTTTATTTCCAAGTTAGCAACGCTCTCGTGTGCCTATACTCCTAGCTTGCATGCGTTGCCAAGGAACACGCCCATGCTCTCCCAGCTCAACAACGTGCTCGAGCTTTCCTATGGTGCCAAAGTTGCTTGCTACGTTGCCAAGGAACACGCCTTCATAACTTGGCGTTGGCAACGTGCACCTCCCTTTCCTGGGCCAAGTTTTCCATTCAGCGTTGTTTGCCTGCGTTGCCCTCAAACACGCCCTTCATTTCTAGGCTGGCAACGTGCTCGAGGCTCTGAACTAGCTCCCCAAGATTGCTTGGCATTGCCTTGAATAACGCCTATAGTTCCTGGCGTTGGCAACGTTGGCTTCACACCCTTCCTACCAAACCTTGCTTGTGTGGCGTTGCTTAGGGACACGCCTATGGTTCCTGGCGTTGGCAACGTTGGCTTGAGTTGTTGTCAAACACGCCAATGAAGAGTAGCGTTGGCAACATGCTCGATGGATGGAGATCCAAGACTTGGTGCTTAGCCAAGCTTTCCTCCCTGGCGTTGCCTCTAAACACTCCAATGAAGTAGCACGTTGGCAACGTGCTCAAGCTCCTCCCTGGCCCAAGTTCCTCTTGCTCAGCGTTGCCTTAAACAACGCCTATATTTCCCACGTTGGCAACGCCCAAGTGTGCTCTCCAGGGCAGCCTTGGCGTTGCCTTCAACAACTCACCTTTTCTCCAAGTTGGCAACGCCAACAACTTCTCTTCTTCTTGCCCAGTTTGCTTCATTCTCGCTTCCCTGCTTTCTTGTTTTATCACCTATCATCAACAAGGGAAATAGCTTCAAAGTCTTACCAATTCATGCAATAAATTTCATGAGATTCATTCATACTCATTCATGTATGTATTCCTTAAATCATTTGCATGAATTTGGCTAAAATCACATGTTCCTTGGTATTCTCATGCATGAAGACAAAACTCATAAAAAGACTTGTTTATTTAGAGAAAATGAATGAAGCAAAGCTAAAACCAACTAAACTAACTAGCTAATATAGTAAATATGCAATTGCATCACTGCTCCCCTGTGGTCGCTGGACGCTAGGAATGGGGCTAGTGGTTGGTGTTGAACGCCAGTTTTGGGCCTTTATTTTCAAAGCAATGTATCGACTATTATATATTTTTAGAAATATCTAGTTGTTAGCTTTCCATAGCCGTTGAGAGAGTGCCATTTGGACTTCTATAACTCCATAAAAGCTCTTTTGAGTGCACGGAGGTCAGATTATAACAGCATCTGAAGTCCTTTCTTTGACTCTGAATCAGGCTTTTGCTCAAGCTCCTCAATTTTAGCAAGAAAATATCTAATATCACCATAAAACACAAAAACTCAAAGTAGAATCCAAAAATGTGAATTTTGCACTAAAACCTATGAAAACAAAATAAAACTTAAACAAAACATAATGAAAACTGTATGAAAATGATGCCAAAAAGCGTAAAAAATATCCGCTCATTAGAACACCAAACTTAAACTATTACTTGTCTCCAAGTAACCAAAAACAAAGTAGGATAAAAAGAAATAGAAGGATGCACTAAATTTCAGAGTTCTCAATGAAGCTTAGTTTCGATTAGATGAACGGCACTAGTAGTTTTTTGCTTCTGAATAGTTTTGGCATCTCACTTTCCATTGAAGCTCATAATAGTTGGCATCTTTAGAAACTTAGAATCTAGATGATACTATTGACTCTCTTAGTTAATTTCTGTTTTATTCTAGAACATAGCTTCTTTAGAGTCTTGGTCGTGACCCTAAGCACTTTGTTTTTCAGTATTACCACCGGATACATAAATGCCACATACACTTTAACTGGGTGAACCCCTTAGGATTGTGATTCAGCTTTGGTAGAATCCCTAGTCAGTGGCGTCTAGAGTTCTTAAGCACACTATTTGCTTTGGACCACGACTTTAACTACTGAGTTTCAAGTTTTTCGCTTGACACCTTCACACCACAAGCATATAGTTAGGGAAGCAACTCAACTGGACTGTTTAGGCTAAGATAGTTCTTTTAGACCCTCCTAATCATTGATACTCAAAGCCTTGGATCCTTGCTCTTGCTTTCTGGTTTTAAGATCTATTGGCTTTTTGCTCTTGCCTTTTGGTTTAAAGAGCTATTGGCCTTTTCTGCTTATATATATATATATATATATATATATATATATATATATATTTTCTTTTATTGCTTTTTGCTATTTTTTCTTGCTTCAAGAATCAATTTTTTGGATTTTTCAGATCACCAATAATAATACTTCACTTTTATCCTCATTCTTTCAAGAGCCAATATTCTTAACTCCAAAATCAAATATGCACTATTTATTCATACATTCAGAAAACAAAAGCAATGCCACCACATCAAATAATTGAACTATTCTTAATATATGACACGAAATTCATGCATCTTACTTTTCCTTTTCAATAAAAATTTTCTTTTAAGTAAGGTGATAGATGCATGGAATATTTCATAGCTTTAAGACATAAAGACAGATAATCATGCACTAGAAACAGACAATAAAACAAAATACATGGAAAACAGAAAAAATTAACATAGGTAAT
This sequence comes from Arachis stenosperma, assembly GCF_014773155.1. NCBI lineage: Eukaryota > Viridiplantae > Streptophyta > Magnoliopsida > Fabales > Fabaceae > Arachis > Arachis stenosperma. The sequence continues at coordinate 64,630,418 of NC_080385.1, forward strand.
AAGGGAGTAAAGAGAACAAATCCACCTTAGTGATGGTGGCTACTACTCCTTCTGGAAGATCCAATGGAGTGCTTGATTTCCTCTATGTCATGCCCCTGCCTCTGTTGTTCTTCCCTCATAACTCTTTGTTCTTCACTCATAGCTCTTTGATCTTCTCTTATGTCATGGAGAATGGTGGAGTGCTCTTGATGTTCCATCCTTAGTTGATCCATGCAGGAGCTCAATTTTCACAGAGAAGTGTGCAATTGGTTGCCTTGGGAAGGAAAATGCATCCCTTGAGGCATCTCATGGATTTCTTGTTGAGGCAACTCCACATGCTCTTGTTGTAGCCCATCTGCTGGCTCTCTAATTTTTTCCATCCTTTTTTAGTGATGGGCTTGTCCTCCTCAATAGGAATGTCTCCTTCTATGATAATTCCAGCTGAATTTCATATATGACAGATAAGGTGGGGAAAAGCCAACCTTGCTAAGGTAGAAGGCTTTTCAACTTTCTTGTACAACTCTTGAGGTATTACCTCATGTACCTCCACCTCACTTCCAATCATGATGCAATAAATCATGATGGCACTGTCAATGGTCATTTCTGACCGATTGCTAGTAAGGATGATAGAGCGTTGGATAAATTTCAACCATCCTCTAGCTATAAGCTTGAGGTCAAGCCTTCTCAGTTGGATAGGCTTGCCTTGAGCATCCCTCTTCCATTGAGCTCCTTCCACACAAATGTTTGAAAGGACTTGGCTAGTCTCTGGTCAAAATTGACTCTCCTAGTGTAAGGATGTGGGTCTCCTTGCATCAGTGGCAAATGTAGCGCCAACCTTACACTTTCAGGGCTGAAATCCAAGAGACGCCCTCGGACCATGGTATGCCAATTTTTAGGACTTGGGTTCACGCTTGTATCATGATTTTTTGTGATCCATATATTGGCATAGAACTCTTGTACCATTAGATCCCAACTTCTGGGATAGGATTGGTTAGGACTTCCCAACCTCTCTTCCAGATTTCTCTTTGAATCTCCGGGTACTCAATCTTTTTTAGCCTGAAGAGGACTTCAGGAATCACCCTTTTCTTTGTCACTACCTCATAGAAGTGGTGTTGATGAGCTTTGGTGATGAATCTCTCCATCTCCCAAGATTCATAGGTGGAAGCAACTGCTTTCCCTTTCCTCTTTCTAGAGGATTCTCTGATTTTGGGTGCATCAAGTGTGAATGGAAAGTAAAAAGCAAGGCTTTTCCAACACTAAACTTAAAAGCTTAGCTCGTCCTCAAGCAAAATATGAAGAAAAGAGTAGAAGAAAAAGAAAATTGGTAGCGAAAAGAGGAGAGGAGGATTCGGCCAAGTGGGCTTTAGAGTATGAATGGTATGTATATGATGGGTAAAAAGAATGGGTATTTATAGGAGTGGAATAGGGTAGGGTTCGAATGAATGGGTGGGACTTGGGTGGGTGTTGGTGGGAGTTATGATGGATTTAGAAAGTGATATGAAAATGTGATTGGGTTAGGGTTTATAGGGAAGAGTATGTGGGGAAGAGTGAAAGTAAGAGAGAGAATAAAGATGGGTTATGTGGAGATTCTGTGGGATCTACGAGTCTTGAGGGGCTAGGCAATTCGAGTTTCCTACCTCTTTGTGGGCATTAAATGCCCAGCTCTTGCTCCTGGCTGGCGTTCAACGCCAGCTATGTGTCTCTCATTGGGCATTGAACGACCTTGAAGGACCTTTTTCCTGGCATTCAACGCTAGGTCTGTGCCTCTGTTAGGGCGTTGAACACCCAGGTTCTGCCCGCTGACTGGCATTCAACGCCAGCATCAGGATCCCTGGTTGGCGTTTAACGCCAACAATGTGCTCCCTGGCTGGCGTTCAACGCTAGTAAGGTCTCTACTCCAGGGTGTTCTGTTTTTAACTCTGATTGTTTCTGTTTCTGCTCTAACTACTTCACATGATCATAAACTTAAACAAATGTGAAAATTAATCTGAAAAAACTTTAAATAAAAAACTTAAAGAAAAACAAGAAAATATTAATTATTGATGGGTTGCCTCCCAACAAGCACTTCTTTAACGTCACTAGCTTGACGGTTAGCTCCTTACGGAGATGGATAGGGGCTCAGAATTTTGCCCCTTATAGTGAACTTCTTACCTGTGCTCTCATGGATAAGTTCCATATGTTCTAGAGACAGAATCTTGTTCACATTGTGTAAAATGACTGAATTGTCAGTAAAGATGACTCTCATGCTAGGTCAGAGGTCTACAGTGGGGATTTTCTTATCCATCCAGCCTTTAGGTACTTTCTTCTTAGTACCTTTGTTCTCAGTGCTTGATAATGGTTGCCCAACACGTATCTTAGAATTGGTGTCTAGGGGCTCTGTGTAACTTTGCACTGAAAGAGAAGGTTGGAACACAAAGTGCACAACTGTGTCTCTGTTGTCAGAGGGAGAGTTAGGGTTGGGCATCTTGAACAAGATATGGTCCTCCCATAACTGTAGAATTAGCTCTCCCTTTGCTACATCAATGATGGCATTGGTAGTGGCTAGGAAAGGTCTTCCAAGGATGATGGATTCATCCTCTTCCTCCCCAATATCCAAGATTATGAAATCTGCAGGGATGTAAAGGTTCTCAACCTTAACTAAGACATCCTCTACACAACCATAAGCCTTTTTAATTGACTTGTCTGCCATTTTTAGTGATATTTTTATAGTTTATACCTCAAAGATTCCCAACTTCTCTATTACAGAGAGGCATAAGGTTTATGCTTGACCTTAGGTAACACAGAGCCTTATCAAAAGTAATAGAGCCTATGGTGCAAGGAATTAGGAAGCATTCGGGATCCAGCAGCTTCTGAGGTAGGTTTTGCTAAACCAAGGCATTGAGTTCCTTGGTGAGCACTGGAGGTTCTTCCTCCAATGGCTCTGTGCCAAACAACTTGGCATTCAGCTTCATCAGAATTCCTAGGTACCGAGCAACTTGCTCTTCCCTGCTTTCCTCTTTCTCATCAGAGGAGGAGTACTCTGCAGATTCTATGATCTTCAACCAAGCATTCAAGGAAACTTCAATGGGATCCTCATGAACCTTTGGTTCCATCAGTTCTTTAATAGGGAAGTTCTCAATGGGCTGAGGGTTGCCAACTATCCCTATTGTGGCATTCAATGCCATGACTTGTGTTTCTTTAGGCGTTGAACGCTGATAATAAAGATTTATACTGGTTCAGAATTTAACAAGATAATTTTGTTGTGAGCATAGCCCAAACCGACAATCGATCCTCAAATCAAAGTTTAGATTTTGGTTGTCACAAGTCAAACCCAATAAAAATAACCGAGAGTATTAGTCCTGGGTCACTCTCCCTAGGAATCCAATCGAGTGCTCAATTATTGGTTATGAGTTTCACGAGTTGGGTTAATAAAACAAGAAATTAAAAAGCCAAGAAAAGTAAAGCAAACAACAAAAGAAAGCAAGTAATAAAGAGAGACATTCATGGCAAGGATTGAGAATATAGGCTTTCTATCCTAGTCATTAATGATAATACAATGATTAACAAGAGCTAATCCTATTTAGTCATCTCCAACATTGGAAGAAGATACAATGTTATCTTCACATGAGAAAAAGTCAAATAAGACTAGTTAATCTAAATCCAAAAGTCCTAATCAACTTACCAATTGAATTAGCAAGAGATTAGAGTCAATGGAAACAATATTAACTAGCAACTCTAGATTACCAACATGAGTTGGGTATTAATGACTCAAGATTGCCTAATTTCTCTTTCTAAGCCAAGAATAAGATTGCCTAATTTCTCTTTCTAAGCCAAGAATGCTAAAAAAGCTACTCTAACATCCAACCAAGAATTTTATCAAACATTTGGAAGGCATAAAAGGAAAGCATCATAAATTGCATGAATTAATAAAATCTACCACTACCCAATGCAAGAAGTTGACAATAGCAACTCAATTAAACATCAAAGAAACATAAAACATAAATTACATTAAAAGGAAATCCAAATTCAACAAGAGTTCATCAACATAAAAAGAGGCATAAAATGAGAAATTAACAAGAGTTCATCAACATAAAAAGAGGCATAAAATGAGAAATTAACAATATAAGCTAAGAGTACAAAGATGTAGAAACAAGAAATTGTAAAGAAAACAAGATGGAAACAAGAATTAATAAAACCTAAATCTAAGAAGAAATTAAACTAAGAACACTAATTTCTAGAGAGAAGAGGGAGCTTCTCTCTCTAGAACTAACCTAAGGCATGCTTCCTATCCTAAACTAATCTAATTGCTCCTCCTTTGTCCAATCTTGAATTTTGCATGAAATAGCCTCAGAAATGAGTTGGATTTGGGCCTGGAAAGCTCAGAAATCACCCCAGCATTTTCAGTTTAATGAGGTCACATGATCAGCGTTACACATGCGCGTGGATGACGCGTGCGCGTCGCTGGCAAATTTTCCCCTTACGCGTACGTGTAGGGGACGCGTGCGCGTGGCTTGAATGTCCTCCAAATGCTCATTTCTTCATGAATTCTCCATTTTGCATGCTTTTCTCTTCACTTCTTCCGTCCAATACTTGCCTTATGATCCTGAAATCACTCAACAAATATATCAAGGCATCGAATGAAATTAAAGTGAATTAAAATTGGCAAATTTAAGGCCTAAAAAGCATGTTTTCACTCTTAAGCACAAAATTAGAGAGAATTAAAAAAGCATACTTTTTCATTGAATAAATGTGAGATAAGTTGATAAAATTCTCTAAATTAAGCATAAGATAAACCACAAAATTGAGGTTTATCAAACCTCCCCACACTTAAACTAAGCATGTCCTCATGCTAAACACAAGAAAGAGACAAAGGGAATCAACATTTATTTAATGCAAGTTACCTAAATGCACTCTATCTAAATGCAATCTATCTAAACGCAATCTATCTAAATGAATGCAACTACTTGGTAAAAATAAATCAATTTCCAAGAATACATATATGAACATAAGGGCTAAAGGTATTAACAACCAAGTCAAATCCACAATTGAATTGAGTTATTGAAAATAGTTTACAAACTTGCAAGAAAAGAGATGATAATAGGTGAAAACATGTCATTAAGCAATCGAACCCTAACCGGATCTATATCCGCTCTTGTCACTCAAGTGTATAGGGTTGATCCACTCAATTCTCCCCAAATCATTCTTTCCAAGATTTTTTTTTCATCTAACAATCAATAATTATTCAATGCATGCATACAAATATCATGAGGACTTATCCAAATGTTGTAATGGGGCTAGGGTTAAGGTAAGATTGTATTTGGTCAAGTGGACTAGAATTTGAATCTTTGATTAACTTAAACTTCCCACCTAACCTCTGACAACCTATACAATTCAAAGCAAACCTAACTACCCCTTTTTTACTTTTTTCACACACTCATGCATTCTTTTCAATCACATTCCATATGCATTGCTTATTATTACTTTATATTGGGGCATTTTGTCCCCTTTTTTATTGGTTCCCTTTTTTTTCTTTTCTTTTTATATGTTTTTTTCTACTTTTTTTTTTGCTTTTCTAATTTCCTTTTGATGAATTATATACAAAGGTACCAATACATATTATTTAAACATTCAATGCATGAGTATGTACCCAATTTCCATGATTTTCCAATAAAAATACAAAAACACTCTTTTATCCCAACCAATGTTCCCAATTTTCCCAAACTTGAATAATAAACACTCTCACTATCCTAAGCTAATCAAAGATCCAAATTAAGGACATTTATTGTTTTTCGCTTTTAGGCTTGTAATGTGCTAAAATTTAGAACGGATGGGTTTAGCATAGGCTCAAAATTAGCTAACAATGGTAGATAAAAGGTAGGCTATCTGGGTAAGTGAGCTAAATGAAATGATGGCCTCAATCATTTAAATGCTTTCATACATAAAATAATGGACATAAAGAATCAAACAAATCAAAGATTACAGTCATAGAAAGAAAGTAATATACACAAGAATGAAAATAATGGTTATATGATGTAACCACATAATTAGGCTCAAAACTCATGTTCCACAATGTATAATTCAAGCAAGTTCTAAAAAAAATTTCTCAAATTAATTGGGATGCCCTATAGATAAATTTCTTAAAAAATTTTATTATTTTGACTAAGTTTATTATATATACATATACATACATATGTATATACATACATATATATATATATATGTATATATATATATATATACATATATATATATATATGTACGTATATGTATGTATGTATATTCTCCACTGTTGTATTAAAACTTGTATTTGTCCTTCTTATAGGTTGACTTCGGAGAATCAGGAATTGTACCTTCCATATTTGGTTTACCTTGAGTTATATATATATATATATATATATATATATATATATATATATATTCTAGTTGGCCTTTACTTCGCAGGTCAAGTCTAGAGCTTGATTCCGTATCTCTGTTTTAGAATTCTATATATATATATATATATATATATATATATATATATATGTCTCTTTGGTTTTCTGTATAAGCCTTCTACCTTAACACTTTTCGAGTGTGACGCATTGTCGAATTTACTTTGTTCATCTTTTCTTTTGGGCTCCCAGTTAAACTCTTCTTCATATATCTACGTATGTATTTTTGTTTTTAGAGGCCGTGGGCCTCACCACCTTTGATTTATGACCTCAGCGTAAAGATTTGTGTGGTAGGGTGATACAAATGGAGTCATTCCTAACACACTCAATGGGCACCAAAGAAAGAAGCTCAAGCATGATGCCTGCTGTTTCATATGGGATGATGCATATCTTTTCAAAATATTCTCAGATGGAATAATTAGGAGATGTATCCTTGATGAAGAAACCCAAGGAGTGTTGTGGCATTGTCACGACTCGGAATATGGAGGCCATTTTAGTAGAGAAAGAACAACTATTAAAGTGCTTCAATATGGACTGTATTGGCCAACTCTATTCAAAGAGGCCAGGGAATTTTTTGTAGCTTGTGATAAGTGCGAAAGAACTAGAAACGTTTAATATTATGACATTTAATCCTACCAATACTTTGATCTATGAATGTGTGTGGTATAATCAGTGACCAAATTTCATCACTTCTCATGAGCAATTAAATCAAGGAATTAGGAAATTGTTCAAGCTTAGAGAGATTGGGTTGCCAAGGAATTGGGATCTAATCACTTAAGATTGCCAAGGAGATCAATGAATGCATTAATTGAGGAAGAGATGAGAATAAACTTGATTCGGAGGAATGCAATATCTCTTGATCCCAATGTTCATTTTATTTTTAGTTCTTACATTTACTTTTCTTGCCATTTACTTTCTTGCACTTTATTTCTTTCTTTACTTTTATGCCATTTACATTTCCTTGTTACTTATCACTCAAATAGGATTCGTCTAACTAGGATAATCAACTAACCATTGATTGCTTAATCCGTTAATCCCTTCGACCTCACTCTATTGTGAGTTTTTAATTGACGACAACTAGGTATACTTTCCGAAGGGAAATTTGTTGAGAGACAAGTTTCCGTGCATCAATTACAAATTAAACCCCCTTGTTCTTCATAGCCAATAATTGATCACTTCATTGCAATTCCTTGTGAGACGACCCGAGATTTGAATACTTCGATTAATTTTTATCAGGGTTTATACTTATGACAACTAACATATAAATTTGATGTGAGAGTTATTAGTTGGTTTGGAGCTATGCTTACAACGAAGTAATTCATTTCTACAAGAGAAATTATAGACCGACAATAATTCTCACTTTTACCCCCACTTGCTCTAAGTTAAGATTTGAGATTCTGTTGACCCACGTCGCAACTGTGGCCGGACACTTGTACCTTTAAGGAAGATCTCCCATAATGATATGATAAATGAATATATATATATATATATGCAAACTAAGGAAATACAACTAAAAATCCTAAAAGACCTAAAAATGAAATGCAAAAATGTTGGGATTAGAAAGTTGTCACCCATAAATGCCGATCGGACGACCTCCCCAGAATTAAAAGTTTGCAAGTGGGCCAGCTGAGTAAAAGGGTTACTGAAACTCCTCCCAGTACTCTTCCAAGCAATACAGAAGAGAATCCAAAAGGAGAGTGCAAGGCCATTGATATAATCAACATGGCCAAAACCTTAGAGGAGGAGGAAGACGTGAATCCCAATGAGGAAGACCTCAAGGGACGTCCAATGGTCTGTAAGGAATACCCTAATGAGGAACCAAAGGAATTTGAGGCTCATATAGAGACCATAGAGATTCCCTTGGACCTCCTTTTACCATTCATGAGCTCTAATGACTATTCATCTTCTGAAGAGGATGAAGACATTGTTGAAGGGCAAGTTGCCCAATATTTAGGAGCAATCATGAAGCCGAATGGCCAGCCTCCCCAAAATGAGTTCAATCATAAAAACATGATCAAAAGCTCCCTAATACAATAGTAAAAGGTCCTACTTATAGAAAACTAGTAGCCTAAGGTGTACATAGATGAGTAAATGACATAAAAATCCACTTCCGGGCCCACTTGGTGTGTGCTTGGGCTGAGAAAATGAAGCATTTTCGTGTAGAGACTCCTCTTGGAGTTAAACGCCAGCTTTGGTGCCAGTTTGGGCGTTTAACTCCCATTTAGGTGCCAGTTCCGGCGTTTAACGCTGGAATTTCTGTAGGTGACTTTGAACGCCGGTTTGGGCCATCAAATCTTGGGCAAAGTATGGACTATCATATATTGCTGGAAAGCCCAGGATGTCTAATTTCCAACGCCGTTGAGAGCGCGCCAATTGGGCTTCTGTAGCTCCTGAAAATCCACTTCGAGTGCAGGGAGGTCAGAATCCAACAGCATCTGCAGTCCTTTTGAGTCTCTGAATCAGATTTTTGCTCAGATCCCTCAATTTCAGCCAGAAAATACCTGAAATCACAGAAAAACACACAAACTCATAGTAAAGTCCAGAAAAGTGAATTTTAACTAAAAACTAATAAAAATATAATAAAAACTAACTAAAAGATACTAAAAACATACTAAAAACAATGCCAAAAAGCGTATAAATTATCCGTTCATCAACAGGCTGCCAAGTTCTCATTGGAGATGGCAGATAAATCTATGAAAAAAGGCTTATGGACTAGTAGAGGACGTGATAGTGAAGGTTGAAGGTCTTTACTTCCCTGCTGATTTCATAATCCTAGACACTAGGAGGGATGAGGATGAATCCATCATCCTTGGAAGACCCTTCCTAGCTACAGCAAGAGCTGTGATTGATGTTGACAGAGGAGAGTTGATCCTTCGTGTGAATGAAGAACGCCTTGTAGTAAAGACTCAAGGTTCTCCATCTGTGACCATGGAGAGTATGCAGGAAGAGCTTCTCCCAATGCAGAGTCAAACAGAGCCCCCACATTCAAACTCTAAGTTTGGTGTTGGGAGGCCACAACCAAACTCTAAGTTTGGTGTTGAGAGATCACAACCATACTCTGATCATCTGTGAGGCTCCATGAGTGCTCACTATCAAGCTATTGACATTAAAGAAGTGCTTATTGGGAGGCAACCAAATTTTATTTTAATTTAATTTTGTCTATATTATTTTGTTTTCTTTTAGGTTGATGATCATGTGAAGTCACAAAGACAATTACAAAAATAAAGAAAAAATAAAAATCAGCATTGAAAACAGCACACCCTGGAGGAAGGACTTACTGGCGTTTAAACGTGAGTAAGGGTAGCAAAATGGGCATTTAAACGCCCAATCTGGCACCTTTCTGGGCGTTTAAATGCCAGAATAGGGCACCAGGCTGGCGTTTAAACGCCAGAACAGGGCAATAAACTGGCATTTAGACTCCAGAACAGGAAGGAAAGCTGGCGTTTAAACGCCTGAACAGGGCAGCAAACTGGCGTTTAAACGCCAGAATTGCACTCCATGGCATTGTGAATGCCCAATTGGAGTAGGGATGAAGAATTTCTTGACCCCTCAGGATCTATGGACCCCACAGGATCCCCACCAACCTCAACTCACTCTCTTTCCTCTTCACACCTTTCTACAACACCGTTCCCCAAAAAGCCTATACACCCTCCATCTCCTCCATTTTCTTCTTCTTCTACATCTTTCCTTCTCTTTTTGCTTGGAGATGAGCAAATATTTTAAGTTTGGTGTGGTAAAAGCATTGCTTTTTTGTTTTTCCATAACTATTTATGGCACCTAAGGCCGGAGAAACCTCTAGAAAGAGGAAAGGGAAGACAAAAGCTTCCACCTTTGAGTCATAGGAGATGGAGAGATTCATCTCAAGGGTCCATAGCTCAGTAGTAGAGCATTTGACTGCACATCAAGAGAGCCGACTCATGGACCTCAACAAGAGCATGAGGAATTCCCTCATCAAGAAATCCCTGAGATGCCTCAAGGGATGCAATTTTCTCCACATAATTATTGGGAGCAACTCAACACTTTTTTAGAAAGCTTGAGTTACAACATGGACCAATTAAGGGTGGAACACCAAGAGCACTCCATCATTCTCCATGAGGTTAGAGAAGATCAAAGAGCTACGAGGGAGGAGCAACAAAGGCAAGGAAGAGACATAGAGGAGCTCAAGAGCACCATTGGTTCTTCAAGAGGAGGAAGACGGCACCCTTACTAAGGTGGACTCATTCCTTAATCTCCTTGTCTATATATTTCCTATTTTCGATTTTTATGCTGTATGTTCTATCTATGTTTGTGTCTTCACTACATGATCATTAGTGTCTAGTGTCTATGTCTTAAAGCTATGAATAACTCTATGAATCCTTCACCTCTCTTACATGAAAAATGTCCTTAATTACAAAAGAACAAGAAGTACTTGTATTTCAAATTTTATATTGAAACTAGTTCAATTATTTTGATGTGGTGGCAATACTTTTTGTTCCTTGAATGAATGCTTGAATAGTGCATATTTTTTATCTTGTTGTTTATGAATGTTAATGTTGTTGGCTTTTGAAAGAATGATGAACAAAGAGAAATGTTATTGATAATCTGAAAAATCATGAAATTGGTTCTTGAAGCAAGAAAAAGCAGTGAAAAAGAAAAAAATGGCGAAAAAAAAGAGAGAAAAGAAAAAGAAAAAGCAAAGCAGAAAAAGTCAATAGCCCTTTAAACCAAAAGGAAAGGGTAAAAAGGATCCAAGGCTTTGAGCATTAATGGATAGGAGGGCCCAGAGAATAAAATCCAGGCCTAAGCGGGCTAAATCAACCTGTCCCTAACCATGTGCTTGTGGCATGCAGGTCCAAGTGAAAAACTTGAGACTGAGTGGTTAAAGTTATGATCCAAAGCAAAACAGTGTGCTTAAGAACTATGGACACCTCTAACTGGTGACTTTAGCAAAGCTGAGTCACAATCTGAAAAGGTTCACCCAGTTATGTGTCTGTGGCATTTATGTATCCGGTGGTAATACTGGAAAACAAAGTGCTTAGGGTCACGGCCAAGACTCAAAAAGTAGCTGTGTTCAAGAATCAACGCACTGAACTAGGAGAATCAATAACACTATCTAAAATTCTAAGTTCCAATAGATGCCAATCATTCTGAATTTCAAAGGAAAAAGTGAGATGCCAAAACTGTTCCGAAGTAAAAAGCTACAAGCCCCGCTCATCTAATTAGGACTAAGTTTCATTGATACTGTGGGATTCATTGTATATTCTCTTCTTTTTATCCTATTTTGTTTTTAGTTGCTTGGGGACAAGCAACAATTTAAGTTTGGTGTTGTGATGAGCGGATAATTTATACGTTTTTTGGCATTGTTTTTAGGTAGTTTTTAGTAGGATCTAGCTACTTTTTGGGATGTTTTTATTAGTTTTTATGCAAAATTCATATTTCTGGACTTTTCTATGAGTTTATGTATTTTTCTGTGATTTCAAGTATTTTTTAGCAGAAATTGAAGGACCTGAGCAAAAATTTGATTCAGAGGCTGACAAAGGACTACTGATGCTGTTGGATTTTGACCTCCCTGCACTCGAAGTGGATTTTCTGGAGCTATAAAACTCCAAATGGTGCGCTCTGAATTGCGTTAGAAAGTAGACATCCAAGGCTTTCCAGAAATATATAATAGTCCATACATTGCTTGAGTTTTGACGACGCAAACTGGCATTCAAACGCCCCTTCTCTGCTCTATTCTGAAGTCAAAATGCCAGAACTGGCATAAAAGTTGGAGTTAAACGCCCAAACTGGCACCAAAGCTGTCGTTTAACTCCAAGAGAAGCCTCTACACGTGTAAAGCTCAATGCTCAGCCCAAGCACACACCAAGTGGGCCCGGAATTGGATTTCTACATCATTTACCTATTTTTGTAAACCCTAGTAGCTAGTTTCATTATAAATAGGACCTTTACTATTGTATTTTAATCTTTGGATCCTAGAGATTCTGATACATTATATTTTCATATTTGGGGAGGCTAGCCATTCGGCCATGCTTGGACCTTGTTCTTATGTATTTTCAATGGTGGAGTTTCTACACACCAAAGATTAAGGTGTGGAGCTCTGCTGTTCCTTGAGTATTAATGCAAAGTACTATTGTTCTTCTATTCAATTCATGCTTATTCTTATTCTATGATATTCGCTCGCACTTCAACCTGACGAATGTGATTATCCGTGACACTCATCACCATTCTCACTTATGAACATGTGCCTGACACACACTCCCATTCTACCTGCGAAAGCTAGAGTGTGTATCTCTTGGATTCCTGGTCCATGACACATGGTTACCTCACCTGACAACCGAGCCTTCCATTTCGTGAGATCAGAGTCTTCGTGATATATGCTAGAATTATTGGCGGCCATTCCTGAGATCCAGAAAGTCTAAACCTTGTCTGTGGTATTCTAGTACGATCTGGGAAGGGATGACTATGACAAGCTTCAAACTCGTGACTGTAGGGCATAGTGAGAGACGCAAAAGGATAGTAAATCCTATTCATACATGATCGAGAACCAACAGCTAATTAGCGATGTGGGAAATCGTAGAAAACCTTTCTCACTGAAAGGATGGGAGGTAGCCATTGACGCGGGTGAAACCCAACATACAGCTTGCCATGGAAAGGAGTATGAAGGATTGGAAGAAGGCAGTAGGAAAGAAGAGATTCAAGAGGGATGAAGCATCTCTATACGCTTGTCTGAAATTCCCACCAATGAATTACATAAGTATCTCTATCTTTACTTTATGTTTATTTATCTTTTAATTATGAAAACTCCATAACCCATTTGAATCCGCTTGACTGAGATTTACAAGGTGACCATAGCTTGCTTCAAGCCGACAATCTCCGTGGGATCGACCCTTACTCAAGTAAGGTTTATTACTTGGACGACCCAGTGCACTTGCTGGTTAGTTGTGTGAAGTTGTGAAAAAGAGTTGAGATTATAATTGTGCGTACAAGTTGTTGGCGCCATTGTGTATCACAATTTCATGCACCAGTCATCCTGTTCATCAAGTTGAAGAATGAAGATACATCTTAGAATTGAATCAAACACGAATTGAAGATAAACAGTAATACTTTTATTAACCCATAAAATTCAGCACGGCTCCTCCCCTCATCCTAGGAGGTTTAGAAACTGATACTGATATAAAACACAATGATAAATGAAATATGGCATAGAGGTCTGTATCATTATGTAAAATATCCCTTAAATACTAAACAAATGACTAAGGAATACAAAAGAAAGGGTAAAACAGTCTTTTAGTGCTAAAATCCACTTCTGGGGCCCACTTGGTGAGTGTTTGGGCTGAGTTTTGATGAGATCCATGTGCTAGGAGACTGGCATTGGACGCCAGTTTTGGGCCTTCTATTCTAAAGAAAAGTAGAAACTAATACATTGCTGCAAAGTTCTGGAAGTCAGCTTTCCATATCCGTTGATAACGCTCCATTTGTACTTCTATAGCTCTAGAAAAGCTCTTCCGAGTGCAATGAGCTTAGATCCAGACAGCATCTGCAGTGCTTTCTCGATCTCTGAATTAGTCTTTTGCTCCAGCTCCTAAATTTCAGCCAGAAAATACATGAAATTGCACAAAATATACAAACTCATAATAGAATCCAAAAATGTGAATTTAACACTAAAAACTATGAAAATATTATAAAAATTTAACAAAACATGCTAAAAACTATATGAAAATGATGCCAAAAAGCATATAAAATATCCGCTCATCACAACACCAAACTTAAATTGTTGCTTGTCCCCAAGCAACTAAAAACAAAGTAGGATAAAAAGAAAAGTAGGATATAATAAATCTCAGAGTTTCTAATGAAGCTCAGTTTTAATTAGATGAGCGGGACTTAGTAGCTTTTTGCTTCTGAATAGTTTTGGCGTCTCACTATCCATTGAAACTCGGAATGGTTGGCACCTTTAGGAACTTGGAATCCAGCTTATTGATTCCCCTAGTTCAATTTTTTTTATTCTTGAACACAACATTTTAGAGTCTTGGCCGTGACCCTAAGCACTTTATTTTCCAGTATTACTAACGGATACATAAATACCACATACACTTTAACTGGGTGAACCCTTTCGGATTGTGATTCAGCTTTGCTAGAATCCCCAGACAGAGGTGTCCAGAGTTCTTAAGTACACTCTTTTTACTTTAGACCACGACTTTAAATGCTCAGTCTCAAACTTTTCACTTGACACCTTCACACCACAAGCATATGGTTAGGGACAGCTTGGTTGAGCCGCTTAGGCCAGGATTTTATTCCTTGTAGGCCCTCCTAACCATTGATGTTCAAACCGTTGGATCCTTTTACCCTTGACTTTTGGTTTAAAGGGTTATTGGCTTTTTGCTCTTGTCTTTTAGTTTAAAGAGCTATTGGCTTTTTCTACTTTTTATTTATTTATTTATATATTTTTTTGCATGCATATATTATTTTTTTTCTTTTGCAACATGCTTTTTCTTTTTCTTTTTGCTGATTTTTCTTGCTTCAAGAATCAATTTATTTGAATTTTTCAGATCACCAATAATGCTTTTTGGTGCACGAAATTGTGATCACTACAACTTCGCACAACTAACCAGCAAGTGCACTGGGTCGTCCAAGTAATACCTTACGTGAGTAAGGGTCGATCCCACGGAGATTGTTGGTATGAAGCAAGCTATGGTCACCTTGTAAATCTCAGTCAGGCAGACTCAAATGGGTATAGTGATAAACGAACAAAGCATGAAAATAAAGATAGCGATACTTATGTATATCATTGGTGAGAGCTTCAGACAAGCGAATGAAGATGCCTTCCCTTCCGTCTCTCTGCTTTCCTACTGTCTTCATCCAATCCTTCTTACTCCTTTCCATGGCAAGCTTATGCAAGGGTTTCACCGTTGTCAGTGGCTACCTCCCATCCTCTCAGTGAAAATGTTCCTATGCTCTGTCACAGCATGGCTAATCAGCTGTCGGTTCTCGTCAGGCCGGAAAATCCATCGATCCTTTTGCGTCTGTCACTAACGCCCCGCCTGCTAGGAGTTTTGAAGCACGTCACAGTCATTCAATCATTGAATCCTACTCAGAATACCACAGACAAGGTTAGACCTTCCGGATTCTCTTGAATGCCGCCATCAGTTCTCGCCTATACCACGAAGACTGATCTCACGGAATGGCTGGCTCGTTTGTCAGGCGAGCACTCGGTTGTCAGGCGATCAACCATGCATCGTGTATCAGGAATCCAAGAGATAAACACTAGAGCCTTGTTGCTTGTAGAACAAGAATGGTTGTCAGTCACTTTGTTCATGAGTGAGAATGATGATGAGTGTCACGGATCATCACATTCATCAAGTTGAAGAACAAGTGATATCTTGGACAAAGAACAAGCGGAATTGAATAGAAGAACAATAGTAATTGCATTAATACTCGAGGTACAGCAGAGCTCCACACCTTAATCTATGGTGTGTAGAAACTCCACCGTTGAAAATACATAAGAACAAGGTCTAGGCATGGCCGTGAGGCCAGCCTCCCAAATGATCTAAGAACTAGATGTCCAAAGATGATCAAAGGATCTAAAAATAATCCAAAGATGAAAATACAATAGTAAAAGGTCCTACTTATAGAAAACTAGTAGCCTAGGGTGTACAGAGATGAGTAAATGACATAAAAATCCACTTCTGGGCCCACTTGGTGTGTGCTTGGGCTGAACAATGAAGCGTTTTCATGTAGAGACTCTCCTTGGAGTTATACGCCAGCTTTGGTGCCAGTTTGGGCGTTTAACTCCCAATTAGGTGCCAGTTCCGGCGTTTAACGCTGGGATTTCTGTAGGTGACTTTGAACGCCGGTTTGGGCCATCAAATCTAGGGCAAAGTATGGACTATCATATATTGCTCGAAAGCCCAAGATGTCTACTTTCCAACGCCGTTGAGAGCGCGCCAATTGGGCTTCTGTAGCTCCAAAAAATCCACTTCGAGTGCAGGGAGGTCAGAATCCAACAGCATCTGCAGTCCTTTTCAGTCTCTGAATCAGATTTTTGCTCAGATCCCTCAATTTCAGCCAGAAAATACCTGAAATCACAGAAAAACACACAAACTCATAGTAAAGTCCAGAAAAGTGAATTTTAACTAAAAACTAATAAAAATATAAGAACTTAACTAAACTACTAAAAACATACTAAAAACAATGCCAAAAGGGTACAAATTATCCGCTCATCACAACACCAAACTTAAATTGTTGCTTGTCCTCAAGCAACTGAAAATCAAATAAGATAAAAAGAAGAGAATACTATAGACTCCAAATTATCAATGAAACTTAGCTCCAAATTAGATGAGCGGGACTAGTAGCTTTTTGCCTCCGAACAGTTTTGGCATCTCACTTTATCCTTTGAAATTCAGAATGATTGGCTTCTTTAGGAACTCAGAATCCAGATAGTGTTATTGATTCTCTTAGTTAAGTATGATGATTCTTGAACACAGCTACTTATTGAGTCTTGGCCGTGGCCCAAAGCACTCTGTCTTCCAGTATTACTACCGGATACACATGCCACAGACACATAATTGGGTGAACCTTTTCAGATTGTGACTCAGCTTTGCTAAAGTCCCCAATTAGAGGTGTCCAGGGTTCTTAAGCACACTCTTTTTGCCTTGGATCACAACTTTATTTCTTTCTTTTCTTTTTTCTTTCTTTTTCTTTTTTTTTCGTTTTTCTCCATCTTTTTTTTTCATTTTTTTTGTATTCACTGCTTTTTCTTGCTTCAAGAATCATTTTTATGATTTTTCAGATCCTCAGTAACATGTCTCCTTTTTCATCATTCTTTCAAGAGCCAACAATTTTAACATTCATGAACAACAAATTCAAAAGACACATGCACTGTTCAAGCATACATTCAGAAAACAAAAAGTATTGTCACCACATCAAACTAATTAAGCTAGTTTTAAGGATGAATTCGAAATCCTGTACTTCTTGTTCTTTTGTAATAAAAACAGTTTTCATTTAAGAGAGGTGATGGATTTCATAGGACATTCATAACTTTAAGGCATAGACACTAAGACACTAATGATCATAAGACACAAACACAGATAAACATAAGCACTAAAATTCGAAAAACAGAGAAATAAAGAACAAGGAGATTAAAAGAACGGGTCCACCTTAGTGATGGCGGCTTGTTCTTCCTTTTGAAGGTCTTATGGAGTGCTTGAGCTCCTCAATGTCTCTTCCTTGTCTTTGTTGCTCCTCTCTCATGATTCTTTGATCTTCTCTAATTTCATGGAGGAGGATGGCATGTTCTTGGTGCTCCACCCTTAGTTGTCCCATGTTGGAACTTAATTCTCCTAGGGAGGTGTTCAGTTGCTCCCAATAGTCTTGTGGAGGAAAGTGCATCCCTTGAGGCATCTCAGGGATCTCATGATGAGAGGGGTCTCTTGTTTGCTCCATCTTCTTCTTAGTGATGGGCTTGAGGTCATGCCTTCTCAGTTGAACCGGCTTTGGATGCCATAAATGGTTATGGAAAAACAAAAAGCAATGCTTTTACCACACCAAACTTAAAAGGGTTGCTCGTCCTCGAGCAAAAGAAGAAAGATGAGAGTATAAGAAGAAGAAATAGAGGAGAGGGAGATGGCTTTGTGTTCGGCCAAGGAGGGGGTTTGGGAGGGAAAGTGGTTTGAATTTGAAGGGTGAGGTTGGTGGGGTTTTATGAAGGATGGATGTGAGTGGTGAAGAGAAGGATGGGATTTGATAGGGGAAGGGGTTTTGGGGAAGAGGTAATGAGGTGATTGGTGAATGGGGAAGAAGAGAGAGAGTGGTGGTGGGGTAGGTGGGGATCCTGTGGGGTCCACAGATCCTGTGGGTGTCAAGGAAAAGTCATCCCTGCACCAAATGGCATTCAAAATCACGTTTTGAGCCATTTCTGGCGTTAAACGCCGGGCTGGTGCCCATTCCTGGCGTTTAACGCTAGGTTCTTGCCCTTTCCTGTCGTTTAACGCCAGTCTGGTGTCCCTTTCTGGCGTTAAACGCCCAGAATGGTGCCAGACTGGGCGTTAAACGCCCAACTGCTAGCCTCACTGGCGTTTAAACGCCAGTGAATTCTTCCTCCAGGGTGTGCTGTTTTTCTTCCTGTTTTTCATTCTGTTTTTGCTTTTTCAATGGATTTTATGACTTCTTATGATCATCAACCTACAAAAAACATAGAATAACAAAGGAAAATAGATAAAATATAATCATTGGGTTGCCTCCCAACAAGCGTTTCTTTAATGTCAGTAGCTTGACAGAGGGCTCTCATGGAGCCTCACAGATACTCAGAGCAATGTTGGAACCTCCCAACACCAAACTTAGAGTTTGGTTGTGGCCTCCCAACACCAAACTTAGAGTTGACTTGGGGGCTCTGTTTGTCTCTGATTTGAGAGAAGCTCTTCATGCTTCCTCTCCATGGTGACAGAGGGATATCCTTGAGCCTTAAACACATAGGATTTTTCATTCACTTGAATGATCAGTTCACCTCAACATCAATCACAGCCTTTGCTGTGGCTAGGAAGGGTCTGCCAAGGATGATGGATTCATCCATGCACTTCCCAGTCTCTAGGACTATGAAATCAGTAGGGATGTAATGGTCTTCAACTTTTACCAAAACATTCTCTACAAGTCCATGAGCTTGTTTTCTTGAGTTGTCTGCCATCTCTAGTGAGATTCTTGCAGCTTGTACCTCAAAGATCCCTAGCTTCTCCATTACAGAGAGAGGCATGAGGTTTACACTTGACCCTAAGTCACACAGAGCCTTCTTGAAGGTCATGGTGCCTATGGTACAAGGTATTGAAAACTTCCCAGGATCTTGTCTCTTTTGAGGCAATTTCTGCCTAGACAAGTGGTGGACGAAATTGTGATCACATGTTCTTTATACTTTGATGAGTTTACTCTTAGGGCACTGTTTATTTTCACAACTCCGTTCAACTAGCCAGCAAGTGTACTGGGTCATCCAAGTAATACCTTATGTGAGTAAGGGTCGAATCCACAGAGATTGTTGGTATGAAGCAAGCTATGGTCACCTTGTAAATCTCAGTCAGGCAGATTAAAAAGTTATGGGTTTCGAAAATAGAAATAAACAAAATAGAAATAATAAAAGGGACAGAAGACTTATGCAGATTCATTGGTAGGAATTTCAGATAAGTATATGAAGATGCTGTATGACTCAGGGACGCCTGCTTTCCCACTGCTTCTACTCAATCCTTCTTACTCCTTTCCATGGCAAGCTGTGTATAGGGGTTCACCATTAGCGGTGGCTACTTTCAATCCTCTCGGGAAAATATCCTATGCGGCTGTCACTCGCACAGCTAATCATCTGGAGGCATCACCCATGGTTGATGGCTACATCCCATCCTCGCAGTGAAAACTAATGCTCACGCACTCTGTCACAGTACGGCTAATCACTGGTTGGTTCCCGCCTACTGAATAGAATCCCTTGATTCTTTTGCGTCTATCACTAACGCCCAGCACTTGCAAGTTTGAAGCACGTCACAGTCATTCATTACTGGAATCCTACTCGGAATACCACAGACAAGGTGATACTTTCCGGATTCCCAGGATCCTACTCGGAATACCACAGACAAGGTGAGACTTTCCGGATCCTCATAAATGCCGCCATCTATCTAGCTTATACACGAATTCTGTTGGGGAATCTAAGAGATAACATTCAAGCTCTGTTGCATGTAGAACGGAAGTGGTTGTCATCACGCGCGTTCATAAGTGAGAATGATAATGAGGGTTATCTGACTCATCACATTCATCATGTTCTTGGGTGCGAATGAATATCTTGGAATAAGAATAAGAGAGATTTGAATAAAGAAAATAGAACTTCATTAATACTTGAGGTACAGCAGCTCCACACCCTTAATCTATGGTGTGCAGAAACTCCACCGTTGAAAATACATAAGTGAAAGAGGTTCAGGCATGGCCGAATGGCCAGCCCCCTAAAACGTGATCAATAGCCTCTTAGGATGAAGAATAAAACAAAACTGAGGCCAAAGATTACTAATA
The DNA here is from genome assembly GCF_014773155.1 of Arachis stenosperma. NCBI lineage: Eukaryota > Viridiplantae > Streptophyta > Magnoliopsida > Fabales > Fabaceae > Arachis > Arachis stenosperma. The sequence goes on from NC_080385.1 coordinate 64,650,814, forward strand.
CATTAGTAAATCATCCTATTTATAATAAACTAGCTCCTAGGGTTTACATGAGTAAGTAATTGATGCATAAATCCACTTCCGGGGCCCACTTGGTGTATGCTTGGGCTGAGCTTGATCAATACACGAGCTAAGGCTTCTCTTGGAGTTGAACTTTGAGTTATGACGTGTTTTGGGCGTTCAACTCCGGATCATGACGTTTTTCTGGCGTTTAACTCCAGACAGCAGCATGTACTTGGCGTTTAACGCCAAGTTACGTCGTCATTTTTCGAATAAAGTATGGACTATTATATATTGCTGGAAAGCCCTGGATGTCTACTTTCCAACGCCGTTGAGAGCGCGTCATTTGGAGTTCTGTAGCTCCAGAAAATCCATTTCGAGTGCAGGGAGGTCAGAATCCAACAGCATCAGCAGTCCTTTTGTCAGCCTTTTTCAGAGTTTTGCTCAAATCCCTCAATTTCAGCCAGAATTTACCTGAAATCACAGAAAAACACACAAACTCATAGTAAAGTCCAGAAATGTGAATTTAACATAAAAACTAATGAAAACATCCCTAAAAGTAGCTTGAACTTACTAAAAACTACCTAAAAACAATGCCAAAAAGCGTATAAATTATCCGCTCATCACAACACCAAACTTAAATTGTTGCTTGTCCCCAAGCAACTGAAAATCAAATAGGATAAAAAGAAGAGAATATACTATAAATTCAGAAATATCACTGAATATTAATTATAATTAAATGAGCGGGACTTGTAGCTTTTTGCTTCTGAACAGTTTTGGCATCTCACTTTTTTCCTTTGTAGTTTAGAGGGATTGGCGTCTCTGGGGAACTTTAGAATTTGGGATAGTGTTATTGACTTTCTTAGTTAAGCATGTTGATTCTTGAACACAGCTACTTATGAGTCTTGGCCGTGGCCCTAAGCACTTTGTTTTCCAGTATTACCACCGGATACATAAATGCCACAGACACATAACTGGGTGAACCTTTTCAGATTGTGACTCAGCTTTGCTAGAGTCCCCAGTTAGTGGTGTCCAGAGCTCTTAAGCACACTCTTTGCCTTGGATCACGACTTTAACCACTCAGTCTCAAGCTTTTCACTTGGACCTTCATGACACAAGCACATGGTTAGGGACAGCTTGGTTTTAGCCGCTTAGGCCTGGATTTATTTCCTTGGGCCCTCCTATCCATTGATGCTCAAAGCCTTGGATCCTTTTTACCCTTGCCTTTTGGTTTTAAGGGCTATTGGCTTTTTCTACTGTTCCTTCTCTTTTTTTTTTCACTGCTTTTTCTTGCTTCAAGAATCAATTTCATGATTTTTCAGATCATCAATAACATTTCTCTTTGTTCATCATTCTTTCAAGAGCCAACAATTTTTAACACTCATAAACAACAATATCAAAAGACATATGCACTGTTCAATCATTCATTCAGAAAACAACAAGCATTGTCACCACATCAATATAATTAAGCTAAATTCAATAATAATTTCGAAATTTATGTACTTCTTGTTCTTTTGAATTAAAACATTTTTCTTTTAAGAGAGGTGAAGGATTAATGGAATTTATTTATAGCTTTAAGGCATGGTTACACACTAATGATCATGAAATAAAGACACAAAATATAGATAAACATACTAATTAAAAACCGAAAACAAAAAGAAATAAAGAACAAGGAATGAATCCACCTTTAGTGGTGTCTTCTTCTTGAAGGACCAATGATGTTCTTCAACTCTTCTATGTCCCTTCCTTGCCTTTGTTGCTCCTCCCTCATTGCTCTTTGATCTTCTCTTATTTCTTGGAGAATGATGGAGTGTTCATGATGTTCCACCCTTAGTTGTTCAACATTATGGCTCAAATCTTCTAAGGAGGTGTTGAGTTGCTCCCAATAGTTGTTGGGAGGAAAGTGCATTCCTTGAGGCATTTGTTGATGATGAACTTCCTCATGTTCTTCTTGAGGACCGTGAGGAACTTCTCTTGATTGCTCCATCCTTTTCTTGGTGATGGGCTTGTCTTCTTCAATGGAGACATCTCCATCTATGATAACTCCAGCTGAGTAACATAGATGGCAAATAAGGTGAGGGAAGGCTAGCCGTGCCATGTATGAAGGCTTGTCAGCTATTTTGTAGAGTTCATTGGAGATGACTTCATGAACTTCCACTTCCTCTCCAATCATGATGCTATGAATCATGATGGCCCGATCCACAGTAACTTCAGATCGGTTGCTTGTAGGGATGATGGATCTTTGGATGAACTCCAACCATCCTCTAGCTACAGGCTTGAGGTCCAGTCTTCTTAGTTGGACTGGCTTGCCTTTGGAGTCTATTCTCCATTGGGCGCCTTCCACACAAATGTCCCTAAGGACTTGGTCCAACCTTTGATTAAAGTTGACCCTTCTTGTGTAGGGGCGTTCATCACCTTGCATCATGGGTAAGTGAAACGCCAACCTCACATTTTCCGGACTAAAATCCAAGTATTTCCCCCTAACCATTGTGAGATAATTCTTTGGGCTTGGATTCATACCTTGGTCATGGTTCCTAGTGATCCATGCATTGGCATAGAACTCTTGAACTATTAATATTCCGACTTGTTGCATGGGGTTGGTTATGACTTCCCACCCTCTTCTTTGGATCTCATGTCGGATTTCCGGATACTCATTCTTTTTGAGCTTGAAAGGGACCTCAGGGATCACCTTCTTCTTTGCCACAACATCATAGAAGTGGTCTTGATGGCTCTTGGAAATGAATCTTTCCATCTCCCATGACTCGGATGTGGAAGCTTTTGCTTTCCCTTTCCCTTTTCTTGAGGAAACTCCGGCCTTAGGTGCCATTGGTAATAGAAAATCAAAAAAAACTTATGCTTTTACCACACCAAACTTAAAATTTGCTCGTCCTCGAGCAAGAAAGAAAAGAAGAGTAGAAGAAGAAGAAGAGAATATGATAGAGATGGGGAAAGGTAGGTTCGGCTATGTGGGAGAAGAAGGGGTTATTGTTGTGTGAAAATAAAGAAGAATGGAAGTGTATTTATAGGGAGAGGGAGGGTGGGAGTTCGGCCATTTTGGGTGGGAATGGGTGGGAAATTGAATTTGAATTTTATGAGGGTAGGTGGGGTTTATGGGGAAGAGGAGGTTGATGTGAATGGTGAATGGGTTACTTGGGAAGAGGAGTTGAGGTGATTGGTGATGGGTGTTGGGAAGGGTGACATGGAGAATGAGATTTGGATTAGGAGAGTGTGATTAGGATTAAAAGAAATGTGGTAGGTGGGGATCCTGTGGGGTCCACAGATCCTGAGGTGAAAACAAATACCATTCCTTCACCATATAGGCATGTAACATGCCTTCATGCAACATTCTGGCGTTCAAACGCCCATTGATGCACGTTCTGGGCGTTCAACGCCCATGTAATGCACGTTTCTGGCGTTGAACGCCAGTTTCATGCTTGTTTCTGGCGTTCAGCGCCAGTTTGTCCTCTTTGTGCACCATCCTGGCGTTTAACGCCAGATTGTTGCTTGTTTTGGGCGTTCAACGCCAGAATGGTGCTCTGTTCTGGCATTGAACGCCAGACAGATGCATCTTACTGGCGTTGAACGCCAGTCTGCGCTACCTCCAGGGTGAAAATTTTTTTTCTTCTGTTTTTGACTCTGTTTTTAATTTTTTTGATTTTTTTTCGTGACTCCTCATGATCATGTACCTAATAAAACACAAAAATAACAAAGAAACAAAATAAAATAAAATTAGATAAATAAAATTGGGTTGCCTCCCAACAAGCGCTTCTTTAATGTCAATAGCTTGACAGTGGCTCTCATGGAGCCACAAAGTGATCAGGTCAATGTTGTGGAGTCCCAACACCAAACTTAGAGTTTGGATATGGGGTTTGAACACCAAACTTAGAGTTTGGTTGTGGCCTCACAACACCAAACTTAGAGTTTGACTGTGTGGGCTCTTCTTGACTCTGAACTGAGAGAAGCTCTTCATGCTTACTCTCTTTTGTCACAGAGGGATGGCCATGTGCTTGAAACACAAGGTAGTCCCCATTCAATTGAAGGACTAACTCACCTCTGTTGACATCTATTACAGCTCCTGCTGTGGCTAGGAAAGGTCTTCCTAGGATGATGCATTCATCATCTTCCTTCCTAATGTCTAGGATTATGAAATTAGTAGGGATGTAAAGGCCTTCAACCTTTACTAGCACGTCCTCTACTATTCCATAAACTTGTCTCAATGACTTGTCTGCCAGTTGTAATGAGAACAAGGCAGGTTGTACCTCAATGATCCCCAGCTTCTCCATTACAGAGAGTGGCATAAGATTTATCTCTGACCCAAGATCACATAGAGCTTTTTCAAAGCTCATGGTGCCAATGGTGCAAGGTATTAAGAACTTGCCAGGATCTTGTTTCTTTTGAGGTAGAGTTTTCTGAATCCAAGTGTCTAGCTCACTAATGAGCAAGGGAGGTTCACTTTCCCAAGTCTCATTACCAAACAGCTTGGCATTCAGTTTCATGATAGCTCCTAAGTATTGGCCAACTTGCTCTCTAGTCACATCTTCATTCTCTTCAGAGGATGAATATTCTTCAGAGCTCATGAATGGCAGAAGGAGATTCAAAGGAATCTCTATGGTCTCTAGATGAGCCTCAGATTCCTCAGGATCCTCAATAGGAAACTCCTTCTTGCTTGATGGACGTCCCAGGAGGTCTTCCTCACTAGGATTTTCGTCCTCCTCCTCCTTTGTGCATTCGGCCATATTGACTATGTCAATGGCCTTGCACTCTCCCTTTGGATTTTCTTCTGTATTGCTTGGGAGAATACTGGGAGGAGTTTCAATAACTTTCTTACTCAGCTGGCCCACTTGTGCTTCCAAATTTCTAATGGAGGATCTTGTTTCATTCATGAAACTGAAAGTGGCTTTTGACAGATCAGAGACTATATTGGCTAAGTTAGAATTGTTTTGTTTAGAGTTCTCTATCTGTTGCTGAGAAGATGATGGATATGGCTTACTATTGTTCAGCCTAGTACGTCCACCAATGTTAAAACCTTGTTGAGGTTTTTGTTGATCCTTCCAGGAGAAATTTGGATGATTTCTCCATGATGAGTTATAGGTGTTTCCATAAGGTTCACCCATGTAATTAACCTCTGCCATGGCAGGGTTCTCAGGATCATAAGCTTCTTCAGAAGCTGCCTCTCTAGTACTGTTGGATGCATGTTGCAATCCATTCAGATTTTGAGAGATCATATTGACCTGTTGAGTCAACACTTTGTTCTGAGCCAATATGGCATTCAGAGCATCAATTTCAAGAACTCCTTTCTTCTGAGGTACCCCATTGTTCACGGAATTCCTCTCAGAAGTATACATGAACTGGTTGTTTGCAACCATGTCAATGAGTTCTTGAGCCTCTCCAGGCGTTTTCTTCAGGTGAATAGATCCACCTGCAGAATGATCCAATGACATTTTCGAAAATTCAGAGAGACCATAATAGAATATATCTAGTATGGTCCATTCTGAAAACATGTCAGATGGACATCTTTTGGTCAGCTGCTTGTATCTTTCCCAAGCTTCATAGAGGGATTCACCATCTTTTGTTTGAAGGTTTGAACATCCACTCTCAGCTTGCTCAGCTTTTGAGGAGGAAAGAATTTATCCAAGAATGCAGTGACAAGCTTATCCCATGAGTCCAGGCTGTCCTTGGGTAGTGAATCCAACCATACTCTAGCTCTGTCTCTTACAGCAAAAGGGAAAAGCATGAGTCTGTAGACTTCAGGATCAACTCCATTTGTCTTTACAGTCTCACAGATCTGCAAGAACTCAGTTAAAAACTGATAGGGATCTTCAGATGGAAGTCCATAAAACTTGCAGTTTTGTTGCATTAAAGCAACTAGTTGAGGCTTAAGCTCAAAGTTGTTGGCTCCAATGGCAGGAATGGAGATGCTTCTTCCATCAAACTTGGACGTTGGCTTTGTGAAGTCACCAAGCATTCTCCTTTCATTATTATTATTTCGTCTGCCATCTCTTTCTCTTGTTCGAAAATTTCTAGAAGGTTTTTTCTGGATTATTGCAATTTAGCTTCTCTTAATTTTCTCTTCAGAGTTCTTTCAGGTTCTGGATCAATTTCAACAAGAGTGCCTTTATCCTTGTTCCTGCTCATATGAAAGAGAAGAAAACAAGAAAAGAAGAGGAATCCTCTATGTCACAGTATAGAGATTCCTTTATGTTAGTAGAAAAAGAAAGGGGTAGAAGAATGAAGAATGGATTCGGATTTTTGGATGAGGAGAGGTGAAGAGAAGTGTTAGTAATTAAATAATTAAATAGAAGAAGAAAAGAGAAGGGAGAATTCGAAAATAATTTTGAAAAAGAGTTAGTAATTTTCGAAAATTAAAGATAAATGTAATTAAAACATGAAACAATTAATTAATTAAAAAGAATTTTTGAAAAAGAGAGAGATATTTTCAAAAATAGAAGAGGGAGAAGTAGTTAGGTGGTTTTGAAAAAGATAAGAAACAAACAAGAAGTTAGTTAGTTGATTGAAAAAGATTTGAAATCAAATTTGAAAAAGATAAGAAGATAATAAGTTAGATAAGATATTTTGAAATCAAATTTTGAAAAAGATAAAATTTTTGAAAAAGATCAAATAAAAGATAAAAAAGATTTAATTCAAAAATTTTGAAATTATTTACTTCACTAACAAGAAACTACAAGATAAGATTCTAGAACTTAAAGATTGAACCTTTCTTAACAAGAAAGTAACAAACTTCAAATTTTGAACCAATCACATTAATTATTAGTGAATTTTCGAAAATTAGATATAAAAGATAAGAAAAAGATTTTGAAAATATTTGAAAAAGATTTTTGAAATTTTTCGAAAATTATAAAAAAAATGAAAAAGATATGATTTTTGAAAAAGATTTTGAAAAGATAAGATTTTTAAAATTGAAATTTTGACTTGACTTGTAAGAAACAACTAATTTTAAAAATTTTTGACCAAGTCAACCCAAAATTTCGAAAATTTGGAGGAAAATAAGGAAAAGATATTTTCGATTTTTGAATTTTAATTATGAGAGAGAAAAACAACAAAAATGCTCAATGCATGAAATTTTTAGATCAAAACAATGAATGCATGCAAGAATGCTATGAATGTCAAGATGAACACCAAGAACACTTTGAAGATCATGATGAACATCAAGAACACAATTTTGAAAAATTTTTGATGCAAAGAAAACATGCAAGACACCAAACTTAGAAATCTTTAATGCATGGAAAATATGAATGCAAAAATGCACATGAAAAACAAGAAACAACACAAAACAAAAAATCATCAAGATCAAACAAGAGGACTTATCAAGAACAACTTGAAGATCATGAAGAACACTATGAATGTATGGGATTTTCGAAAAAAATGCAAGAAAAATTTTAAAAGCATGCAATTGACACCAAACTTAAAAATTAACACAAGACTCAAACAAGAAACACAAAATATTTTTGATTTTTATGATTTTCTAAATTTTTTTTTTTAATAAATTTTTTTCGAAAATAAAATTTATAAAAACGAAAAATAAAAGAAAAATTTTTTAAAAAGATTTTTGAAAAGAAAATTACCTAATCTGAGCAACAAGATGAACCGTCAGTTGTCCATACTCAAACAATCCCCGGCAACGGCGCCAAAAACTTGGTGGACGAAATTGTGATCACATGTTCTTTATACTTTGATGAGTTTACTCTTAGGGCACTGTTTATTTTCACAACTCCGTTCAACTAGCCAGCAAGTGTATTGGGTCATCCAAGTAATACCTTACGTGAGTAAGGGTCGAATCCACAGAGATTGTTGGTATGAAGCAAGCTATGGTCACCTTGTAAATCTCAGTCAGGCAGATTAAAAAGTTATGGGTTTCAAAAATAGAAATAAACAAAATAGAAATAATAAAAGGGATAGAAGACTTATGCAGATTCATTGGTAGGAATTTCAGATAAGTATATGAAGATGCTGTATGACTCAGGGACGCCTGCTTTCCCACTGCTTCTACTCAATCCTTCTTACTCCTTTCCATGGCAAGCTGTGTATAGGGGTTCACCATCAGCGGTGGCTACTTTCAATCCTCTCGGGAAAATATCCTATGCGGCTGTCACTCGCACAGCTAATCATCTGGAGGCATCACCCATGGTTGATGGCTACATCCCATCCTCGTAGTGAAAACTAATGCTCACGCACTCTGTCACAGTACGGCTAATCACTGGTTGGTTCCCGCGCCTACTGGAATAGAATCCCTTGATTCTTTTGCGTCTGTCACTAACGCCCAGCACTTGCAAGTTTGAAGCACGTCACAGTCATTCATTACCGGAATCCTACTCGGAATACCACAGACAAGGTGAGACTTTCCGGATCCTCATAAATGCTGCCATCTATCTAGCTTATACCACGAAGATTCTGTTGGGGAATCTAAGAGATACACATTCAAGCTCTGTTGCATGTAGAACGGAAGTGGTTGTCAATCACGCGCGTTCATAAGTGAGAATGATAATGAGGGTTATCTGACTCATCACATTCATCATGTTCTTGGGTGCGAATGAATATCTTGGAATAAGAATAAGAGAGATTTGAATAAAAGAAAATAGAACTTCATTAATACTTGAGGTACAGCAGAGCTCCACACCCTTAATCTATGGTGTGCAGAAACTCCACCGTTGAAAATACATAAGTGAAAGAGGTTCAGGCATGGCCGAATGGCCAGCCCCCTAAAACGTGATCAATAGCCTCTTAGGATGAAGAATAAAACAAAACTGAGGCCAAAGATTACTAATACATTAGTAAATCATCCTATTTATAATAAACTAGCTCCTAGGGTTTACATGAGTAAGTAATTGATGCATAAATCCACTTCCGGGGCCCACTTGGTGTATGCTTGGGCTGAGCTTGATCAATACACGAGCTAAGGCTTCTCTTGGAGTTAAACTTTGAGTTATGACGTGTTTTGGGCGTTCAACTCCGGATCATGACGTTTTTCTGGCGTTTAACTCCAGACAACAGCATGTACTTGGCATTTAACGCCAAGTTACGTCGTCATTTTTCGAATAAAATATGGACTATTATATATTTCTGGAAATCCCTGGATGTCTACTTTCCAACGCCGTTGAGAGCGCGCCATTTGGAGTTCTGTAGCTCCAGAAAATTCATTTCGAGTGCAGGGAGGTCAGAATCCAACAGCATCAGCAGTCCTTTTGTCAGCCTTTTTCAGAGTTTTGCTCAAATCCCTCAATTTCAGCCAGAATTTACCTGAAATCACAGAAAAACACACAAACTCATAGTAAAGTCCAGAAATGTGAATTTAACATAAAAACTAATGAAAACATCCCTAAAAGTAGCTTGAACTTACTAAAAACTACCTAAAAACAATGCCAAAAAGCGTATAAATTATCCGCTCATCAACAAGTCATCCAGTTCTTTGGTGAGCAAAGGAGGTTCATCCTCCCAAGTCTCATTTCCAAATAACTTGTCATTTAGCTTCATGATTGCTCCAAGGTATTTAGCAACTTGCTCTTCAGTGACATACTCATCCTCTTCAGAGGAAGAATACTCATCAGAGTTCATGAAAGGCAGAAGTAAGTCCAATGGAATCTCTATGGTCTCATTTTGAGCCTCAGATTCCCATGGTTCCTCATTGGGGAACTCATTGGAGGCTAGTGCATGCCCACTGAGGTCTTCCTCAGTGGCGTTCACTGCCGCTCCTTCCTCTCCAAATTCGGCCATGTTGATGGCCTTGCACTCTCCTTTTGGATTTTCTTCTGTATTGCTTGGAAGAGCACTTGGAGGGAGTTCAGTAATTTTCTTGCCCAGCTGTCCCACTTGTGCCTCCAAATTCCTAATGGAGGACCTTGTTTCAGTCATGAAACTTTGAGTGGTTTTGATTAGATCAGAGACCATGGTTGCTAAGTCAGAGGGGTTCTATTTAGCATTCTCTGTCTGTTGCTGAGAAGATGATGGAAAAGGCTTGCCATTGCTAAACCCGTTTCTTCCACCATTGTTGTTGAAACCTTGTTGAGGTCTCTCTTGATTCTTCCATGAGAAATTTGGGTGATTTCTCCATGAAGAATTATAGGTGTTTCCATAGGGTTCTCCTAGGTAATTCACCTCTTCCATTGAAGGGTTCTCAGGATCATAGGCTTCTTCCTTAGATGAAGCATCCTTAGTACTGCTTGGTGCATTCTGCATTCCAGACAGACTTTGAGAAATCAAATTGACTTGTTGAGTCAATATTTTGTTCTGAGCCAGTATGGCATTCAGAGCATCAATCTCAAGAACTCCTTTCTTCTGACTTGTCCCATTGTTCACAGGATTTCTTTCAGAAGTGTACATGAATTGGTTATTTGCAACCATTTCAATGAGCTCTTGAGCCTCTGTAGGCGTCTTCTTCAGATGAAGAGATCCTCCAGCAGAGCTATCCAAAGACATCTTGGATAGTTCAGAGAGACCATCATAGAAAATACCTATGATGCTCCATTCAGAAAGCATGTCAGAAGGACATTTTCTGATTAATTGTTTGTATCTTTCCCAAGCTTCATAGAGGGATTCTCCATCCTTCTGTCTGAAGGTTTGGACTTCCACTCTAAGTTTACTCAATTTTTGAGGTGGAAAGAACTTTGCCAAGAAGGCATTGACTAGCTTTTCCCAAGAGTCCAGGCTTTCTTTAGGTTGAGAGTCCAACCATATTCTAGCTCTGTCTCTTACAGCAAAAGGGAATAGCATCAGTCTGTAGACCTCAGGGTCAACCCCATTAGTCTTGACTGTGTCACAGATTTGCAAGAACTCAGCTAAAAACTGATGAGGATCTTCCAATGGAAGTCCATGGAACTTGCAATTCTGTTGCATTAGAGAAACTAATTGAGGCTTAAGCTCAAAGTTGTTTGCTCCAATGGCAGGGATAGAGATGCTTCTCCCATAGAAGTCGGGAGTAGGTGCAGTAAAGTCACCCAGCACCTTCCTTGCATTGTTGGCATTGTTGTTGTTTTCGGCTACCATGGGTTTTTCCTCTTTGAAGAATTCGGTCAGGTCCTCAACAGAGAATTGTGCCTTAACTTCTCTTAGCTTTCGCTTCAAGGTTCTTTCAGGTTCAGGGTCAGCTTCAACAAGAATGCCTTTGTCTTTGTTCCTGCTCATATGAAAGAGAAGAGAACAAGAAAATATGGAATCCTCTATGTCACAGTATAGAGATTCCTTGAGGTGTCAGAGGAAAAGAAAAATAGAAGACAGAAGTAGAAAATTCAAACTTATCAAAGAAGATGGAGTTTGAATTTTGCATTAAGGGATAGTATTGGTCCATAAATAGAAGGATGTGAGAAGAAGGGAAGTAATTTTCGAAAATTAAGTAAAAGATTTTGAAAATATTTTTGAAAAACACTACTTGATTTTCAAAAATAAGAGTGGGAAAGAAATCAAGTGATTTTTGAAAAAGATTTTGAAATTAGAAGTTAAAAAGATTTGATTGAAAACTATTTTGAAAAAGATGTGATTAAAAAGATATGATTGGTTTTAAAAAGATGTGATTGAGAAGATATGATTTGAAAAACATTTTAAAAAGATTTGATTTTAAAATTAATGAATTGCCTAACAAGAAAAGATATGATTCAAAAATTAAACCTTCCTCAACAGAAAAGGCAACATACTTGAAATTTTGAATCAAATCATTAATTGTTAGCAAGTATCTTTGAAAAAGGAAAGAAATTGATTTTGAAAACATTTGATTGAAAAGATATGATTTGAAAAAGATTTGATTTTGAAAAACTTTGAAAACTTAAAAAAAAAAAATTGATTTGAAAAAGAAAATCTTCCCCCTTGTGCCATCTTGGCGTTAAACGCCCATAATGGTGCACATTCTGGCGTTTAACGCCCAAAACTATACCCTTTTGGGCGTTAAACGCCCAGCCAGGCACCCTGGCTGGCGTTTAAATGCCAGTCTGTCTTCTTTACTGGGCATTTTTGAATGCCCAGCTTTTTCTGTATAATTCCTCTGCAGTATGTTCTGAATCTTCAATTCTCTGTATTATTGACTTGAAAAGACACAAATTAAAAATATTTTTGGATTTTTAATAATAAGGAATAATCAAAATGTACTTAAAATCAAATAACAATGCATGCAAGACACCAAACTTAGCAGTTTGTATACCATTGACACTAACAAAATGAGAATGCATATAACAAAACACTCAAGTCAATAGAATTCAAAGATCAAAACAAGGAAATCATCAAGAACAACTTGAAGATCAATGAGGACACATGCATGAATGCAATAAGAACAGAAACATGTAATTGATACTAAACTTAAGATGAGACTCTAGACTCAAACAAGACATATTTTTGGATTTTATGATTTTGTAATTTTTTTTGTGCTTTTTCGAAAATTAAGTGAAAAGGAAAATAAAGGTATCAAAATTCTTAATGAGAATTCCAGGAATCATGCAATGTTAGTCTAAAGCTTTAGTCTAAAGGAATTAGACATGGCCAGCCAAGCTTCAGCAGGACATTGCATTCAAGAGCTAAATTGATGAGAATCAATCAGCTTTGGTGATGATAAGAACATCACCTTTGAAACACTAGAATTCATTCTTAAGAACTCTGAAGAAAAATACCTAATCTAAGCAACAAGATGAACCGTCAGTTGTCCATACTCGAACAATCCCCGGCAACGGCGCCAAAAACTTAGTGCACGAAATTGTGATCACTACAACTTCGCACAACTAACCAGCAAGTGCACTGGGTCGTCCAAGTAATACCTTACGTGAGTAAGGGTCGATCCCACGGAGATTGTTGGTATGAAGCAAGCTATGGTCACCTTGTAAATCTCAGTCAGGCAGACTCAAATGGGTATAGTGATAAACGAACAAAGCATGAAAATAAAGATAGAGATACTTATGTATATCATTGGTGAGAGCTTCAGACAAGCGAATGAAGATGCCTTCCCTTCCGTCTCTCTGCTTTCCTACTGTCTTCATCCAATCCTTCTTACTCCTTTCCATGGCAAGCTTATGCAAGGGTTTCACCGTTGTCAGTGGCTACCTCCCATCCTCTCAGTGAAAATGTTCCTATGCTCTGTCACAGCATGGCTAATCAGCTGTCGGTTCTCGGTCAGGCCGGAATAAAATCCATCGATCCTTTTGCGTCTGTCACTAACGCCCCGCCTGCTAGGAGTTTGAAGCACGTCACAGTCATTCAATCATTGAATCCTACTCAGAATACCACAGACAAGGTTAGACCTTCCGGATTCTCTTGAATGCCGCCATCAGTTCTCGCCTATACCACGAAGACTCTGATCTCACGGAATGGCTGGCTCGTTTGTCAGGCGAGCACTCGGTTGTCAGGCGATCAACCATGCATCGTGTATCAGGAATCCAAGAGATAAACACTAGAGCCTTGTTGCTTGTAGAACAAGAATGGTTGTCAGTCACTTTGTTCATGAGTGAGAATGATGATGAGTGTCACGGATCATCACATTCATCAAGTTGAAGAACAAGTGATATCTTGGACAAAGAACAAGCGGAATTGAATAGAAGAACAATAGTAATTGCATTAATACTCGAGGTACAGCAGAGCTCCACACCTTAATCTATGGTGTGTAGAAACTCCACCGTTGAAAATACATAAGAACAAGGTCTAGGCATGGCCGTGAGGCCAGCCTCCCAAATGATCTAAGAACTAGATGTCCAAAGATGATCAAAGGATCTAAAAATAATCCAAAGATGAAAATACAATAGTAAAAGGTCCTACTTATAGAAAACTAGTAGCCTAGGGTGTACAGAGATGAGTAAATGACATAAAAATCCACTTCCGGGCCCACTTGGTGTGTACTTGGGCTGAACAATGAAGCGTTTTCGTGTAGAGACTCTCCTTGGAGTTAAACGCCAGCTTTGGTGCCAGTTTGGGCGTTTAACTCCCAATTAGGTGCCAGTTCCGGCGTTTAACGCTGGGATTTCTGTAGGTGACTTTGAACGCCGGTTTAGGCCATCAAATCTTGGGCAAAGTATGGACTATCATATATTGCTGGAAAGCCCAAGATGTCTACTTTCCAACGCCGTTGAGAGCGTACCAATTGGGCTTTTGTAGCTTCAAAAAATCCACTTCGAGTGCAGGGAGGTCAGAATCCAACAGCATCTGCAGTCCTTTTCAGTCTCTGAATCAGATTTTTGCTCAGATCCCTCAATTTCAGCCAGAAAATACCTGAAATCACAGAAAAACACACAAACTCATAGTAAAGTCCAGAAAAGTGAATTTTAACTAAAAACTAATAAAAATATACTAAGAACTTAACTAAAACTACTAAAAACATACTAAAAACAATGCCAAAAAGGGTACAAATTATCCGCTCATCACTTTTCCTTTTTCATCATTCTTTCAAGAGCCAACATTCTAAAATTCCAAATTCAAAATGTACTGTTTATTCATACATTTAGGAAACAAAAGTAGTGCCACCATATCAAGATAATTGATTATTCTTTATAGTAGAACTAAAAAATTTATGCATCTTTAATTCTTCTAAAAAATCACTATTTTATTCATGTTTAATGATGATAAGAGGAATATTTTATAGCTAATTAAAAAATAAAAATTAATTATTACTAATGCTTATATAATTCTAAAAATTAGAAGACATAAAATAAAAATAAAGACTTAAATACTACTAGTGATCATGTAACTCTAAATTAGGATGGAAATACGTGGAACAAGAATTGGAATAATCACAGGGTTGAAACTAAACAACCTTCAGCTTGAGGGGCGCTGGGCTCTTTAGGGGAGAGCTTCTGGCACTTCAACTCCTCTATCTCATGCCCCTGCTTCTCTTGCTCTTTGATCAGTTTGCAAATCATGCTAGTCTGATCTTTCTGCTCCTCTCTGAGTTGATCTAAGGTAGTTTACAAGTGCATCACAAACGCCTTTAGCTGGTCCCAATACTCAATTGGAGGGATCTCTTGGGGAGGCTCAGGTGCCTTCCTTTTGGGATGATCCTCTTCTGTCTTAGAATTCTCCATCACCTGCTTGGTGATTGGCTGTCCATCGAAATAAAATTATCCACATGGATCAGGACCTTAGAATCTCGGCATAGGCGAATGATAAGGTTTGAATATGCCAGCATGGCATTTGTGGACTTCTACCTCATTTCCATCATGATGCAGTTAATCATCACAACTCTCAAAAAAGTGACTTCAGAGCGGTTACTTGTAGGGAGTATAGAATGCCCAATGAAATCTAGCCATCCTCTAGCAATTAGCTTGAGGTTCATTCTTTTCAGGTGGTTTTACTTGCCTTTTGCATCCTTAATCCATTGAGGTTTAGGCAGGCAGATGTCCTCTAGGACTTGATCCAGCTTAGGGTTGGCTTCTTCCCTTCTATTGTATGATTCAGGGTCATCCCTCTTTAAGGGTAATTTAAAGATCTCTCTCACCCTATCCAGATGAAAAAAAGATGATCTTTCCCCTGACCGTAGTGCGAAAAGTGTGGAATGCTGTTTCATCTTTCTTTTACTTATCTTTCATTCACAAATTTGCATAGAATTCATGGATCATGTTATATCCAACAGTGATCTCAGGATTAGTTAGAATCTCCCAGCCTCTCTTTTGAATTTTCTCTTGGATCTCCGGGTATTCTTCTTCTCCTAATTTGAATCCCACCTCAGGGATTACTAACCTTTTACTCATTATCTTGTGATAATGTTCTTCATGTTGCTTGGTGTAGAATCGAACAGGTTTGAAAACAACTATTAGGTTATCTTCTTTCTTGTTCTTTGGGGTTGTCTTGCTACTTCTTGGAGCCATGGGATTCGAATTTTTAATGAGAGAACAGGGCTCCTTCCACACCAAACTTAGAAGATTTGCTCGTCGTCGAGCAAATGGTATGAAAAGAAGAAGAAGAAAAGTGAAGTAGAGGAGAAGGAAAAGAAGAGAATTCGAATGAAAGGTGGTGAGTGAGGGAGAGGGGGCACAGACACATATATATAGGGAGGGGGGAGGGATTTTCGAAATTAATCTTTAAAGAAAGATAAAGAAGTTTTCAAAAAGATAGAAAAGATAAGTTGTTAAACTTGAAAGATATGAAAAAGATACAAAAGATATATAAGATAAGATAAGAAGTATGAAAAAGATTTGAAAGATATAAAAGATATTGTTGTCCATGGACGTTTGAACGCCCAAGTTCAACCCTTTTCTGGTGTTTAACGCTAGAGATATCCCTTCTCCAGGGTATTCTGTTTGCTGTTCTGCATCATTCTGTCTCTATTGAAGCACTATTCATGATCACTAACATTAAAATCAACCTTGATTAAAAGCCAATTATAAAGAAAAACCAACTAAAACAAAATTAATTAAAAAATAAAAATAATATAAAAGTAATCTTTGGGTTGCCTCCTAACAAGTGCTTCTTTAATGTTTTTAGATGGACTTCACTATACTTAACTTAGTAACAGTGTTGAGCCTCCTAGCTCTTTATCTCTTTCAAGGTAATGCTTAATCCTCTGTCCATTGACGGTGTAACTATTTTCTTTACCTTGAAGTTTTATATGCCTGTAAGGTGATACACTGCTAATCACAAACGGTCCCGTCCAACGAGATTTGAGTTTCCCAGGGAATAGTTTGAGTCTTGAGTTGAAGAGCAGGACCTTCTATACTGGTTCAAAGACTCTGGAAGATATCTTCCTGTCGTGCCACCTTTTTGTATTTTCCTTATAGATCTTTGGATTTTCAAATGCATCTAAGCGGAATTCATCCAACTCATTTAATTGGAGAAGCCGTTTCTCTCCTGTTGTTGTAGCATCAAGGTTAAGGAATCTAGTAGCCCAATAGGCTTTGTGTTCTAGTTCCACTAGCAGATGACAGGATTTTCCATATACCAGCTGATATGGTGAGGATCCAATGGGGGGTTTTGGAAGTTGTTCTGTATGCCCATAGAGCATCATCAAGCTTTTTAGCCCAATCCTTTCTAGAGGTGCTTACTGTCCTCTCTAGGATTCGCTTTAGTTCTCCATTTGAGACTTTAGATTGCCCATTATTTGGGGATGATACGGTGTTGCCACTTTATAGCGAACTCCGTAACGACTTGAGACAGAATTCAGTTGTCTGTTGCAGAAATGAGTACCTCCATAACTAATTAGCTTCTTAGGGACACCAAATCTACTGAAGATATTATTTTGGAGGAACTTCATTACTACTCTGGTGTCATTAGTGGGTTATGCTATTACTTCAGCCCACTTAGACACATAGTCTACTGCTACAAGGATGTAGGTATTTGAGTGTAAAGGTGGGAAGGGTCCCATGAAGTCTATACCCCATACATCAAATAACTCAATCTCTAAGATTCCTTGCTGAGGCATGCCGTGACCATGAGGGAGACTACCAGCTCTCTGGCAACTGTCACAGTTATGGACAAACTCTCTAGAATCTTTGAATAGAGTGGGCCAGTAGAAGCCACTTTGGAGAACCTTGGTGGCCATCCGCTCACTTCCAAAGTGTCCTCCATAATCTGAGCCATGGCAATGCCATAGTATTCTTTGTGCCTCTTCTTTAGACACACATTGTCGGATTATTCCATTCGAGCATCTCTTAAAGACATATGGCTCATCCTACAAGTAGTACTTTGGATCATGCATGAGTTTTTGGGCTTGCTGCCTATTAAACTCCTTGGGAATGAACCTTATGGCCTTGTAATTTGCAATGTCTACAAACAAAGGTGATGTCCGGATGGCAAAGAGTTACTTATTTGGAAAGGATTCTGATATGTTAGTGGAGGGAGGAGAAGTCCCTGCTACTGGTTCAATCCTAGACAAGTGGTCAGCCACTTGATTTTCTGTGCCTTTTCTGTCTCTAATTTCTATATCAAACTCTTGCAGGAGTAATACCCATCTTATGAGTTTGGGCTTAGAGTCCTGCTTAGTGAGAAGATGCCTTAGAGCGGCATAGTCAGTATAGATGATGACCTTAGATCCTACTAGGTAGGGTCTAAACTTGTCAATGGCATAAATCACTACAAGTAACTCCTTTTCTGTAGTAGTGTAGTTTTTCTCCACATCATTTAACACATGACTAGCATAATAAATGACATGCAGAAGCTTGTCATGTCTGCCCCAGAACTATGCCAATGGCATGATCACTGGCATCACACATTAGTTTGAATGGCAAGTCCCAATTGGGTGTAGAGATGATAGGAGCATTGACAGGCTTGGCTTTCAAGGTTTCAAAGGAACGCAGACATTCTTGGTCATAGACAAATGGGACATCAGTGGCCAAGAGATTACACAGAGGTTTTGTAATTTTCAAAAAATCTTTTATGAATCTCCTGTAGAATCCTACATATCCAAGGAA
This sequence comes from Arachis stenosperma, assembly GCF_014773155.1. NCBI lineage: Eukaryota > Viridiplantae > Streptophyta > Magnoliopsida > Fabales > Fabaceae > Arachis > Arachis stenosperma. Next base: position 64,669,131 of record NC_080385.1, read on the forward strand.
ACTTCTGATTGCCTTGACATTAGCAGGTGGTGGCAATTTTTCAATCACTTACACCTTAGCTTGATCTACTTCTATAACTTTGCTTGACATCCGATGCCCAAGCTTTAGACACCATGAAGTGGCAATTTTCCCAGTTTAGAACTAGGTGTGTCTCTTGGCATCTTTTTAGAACTAGGGCCAAATGATCATGGCAGGAATCAAATGAGTCATCCATGAACACTTCAAGAAACTTCTCTACCATATCAGAGAAGATGGATAACATGCATCTCTGAAAGGAGGCAGGTGCATTTCATAAGCCAAAGGGCATTCGCCTGATCGGGGGAAAATTTGTCTCTCAACAAATCTCCATTCGGCAAGTGTACCGATTTGTCGTCAAGTAAAACCCACAATAGAGTGGGGTCGAATCCCACAGAGATTAATGGATTAAGCAATCAATGGTTAATTGATTATCCTAGTTAGACAATTCAGATTTGGATGATGAGCAGCAGGAATTGTAAATTTACAGAAAAGTAAAGAAAGCAATAGAGTGCAGAGAAGTAAAATGGCAAGAAAAGTAAATGTAAGAACTAAAAATAAGATGAACATTGGGATCAAGAGATATTGCAATCCTCCGGATCAAGTTCATTCTCATCTCTTCCTCAATCATTCATTAATCTCCTTGGCAATCTTAAGTGATCGAATTACAATTACTTGTAATTCAATCTCTCAAATCTTGATCAATAGCCAATTCCTTGGTCAATTGCTCATGAGAAGAGATGAAGCATGGTCACTGATTATACCACATACATTTCCCAAATCAAGTGTTGGATGGATTATAGTCACATATCCATCCACAGCCAATTTGGTCCAGCATGAGAAAGCATTTCTAGCATGATCTCTTCATTCCTCTTTCAAGGTTCAGAAGATATCCAAGTATGAATAGTTTCTTTTCCAAGATAACTACCCAATTGGATGAAGATCGAAAGCTCTCTAGTAAAATCAAGAGAAAAGAAAGAAGAAGAAGAAGAAGAACTACACTTAATCCATTAAATCACAATAGAGCTCTCTAACCCAATGAAAAGAGTTAGTTGGTCATTGCTCTAACAAAATAGAAAAGAAAGAAAGTGCATAAAAGTAGAGATGAAGATTAAAACTGAAATTGAAACTTCAAAATTCATAAAATGAAAAGTACAAGAAAGAAAAGTGTGTGAGGGGAGGGAATCCGAAGACCCCTCCATTCCAGGATGCCTTCAATGTAAAGACTAAGGCCTTTATATAGGCTCTCCTAAATTACAAAATGAAATTAAAAGCAAATTACAATTAAATGAAAATTCCTATTCTAGATGCTTCTTGTGGTCTTGACTGGTTGACAATTGTGGGCTTGCTTTCTTGGGCTTTGAAGTGGACTTGAGAGAGAAGTGAGTCAAGTTGAGGTCCAGGTGCTAAAGTTAGTGCTAAAGTTAGCCACTCTAACGCTACAAGGGTGGCGTTAGTGATAAAGTTATTGTGGCTAACGTTGCACTTGCTGCCCAGTTGGTGTTTTTGGGGCTAAAAAAATGCCTCTTGTTTGTACTCCAATTTCATGCCCACTATAAAGTATTATACATCATTGGAAAGCTCTGAATGTCAGCTTTCTAACGCAACTGGAATCACCTCAATTGGACCTCTGTAGCTCAAGTTATGCTCCTTTGAAGTGGACATGGTCGCTGGCATATATGCCAACGTTACTGAAAATGTTGAGTCTCAATAACGCCAGCGATTTCCCGTTTTTGAAGTTCAAACTTAGTGTCCACCCCATACTATTATATATTGTTGGAAAGACCTGGATGTCTACTTTCCAATTCCTTTAGAAGTGCATCATTTGGAGCTTTACAACTCGAGTTATACTTCTTGGAAGGTGAAGAGGTCAGTAGGCCTTAATACAGGTTGATACCATGTTCATCAATGCACTTTCGGGGCAGGTTTTCTCCCTTAACTTTAGTGTCAACCATGTAGTGCCATATATTCTTGGAAAGTTCTGGAATCCTACTTTCCAATGCCACTGGAATCACCTCATTTGGAGCTTTGTGTCTCAAGTTATGCATGTTTGAAGAAGGCATGGTCAGGCTGCCAGGTGGGACTTTTGCCCACGTTAACTTCCACGTTAACTGAGTTAACGTGGCTCATTGTGGCTTGTGTGGCTCCTTCCAATGTTAGTGACAATGTTGAGTGTCACTAACGTTGGCCATCACCTTCTTTCATCCACGTTAGCTTCCACGTTAACTAAGTTAACGTGGAAGTTAACGTGGCTTTCTTGGGGGTTGTGTGGTTGCTTTCAACGTTAGTGACAATGTTGGGTGTCACTAACGTTGTCGACCACCCTTGCCTCTTACGTTAGCTCCCACGTTAACCAAGTTAACGTGGGAGTTAACGTTGCATTTTGCACTTAGGCCAACGTTAGTGACAATGTTGAATGTCACTAACGTTGGCTTCCTCCCCCCTTTTAACGTTAGAGGCCACGTTAACTAAGCTAACGCGGACTCTAACGTGGCCACTTATGAGCTTGGTCCAACGTTAGTGATAATGTTAAGTGTCACTAACGTTGGCTCCATTTCCTTTCTTCAAAGTTAATGCCACTAACGTTCCAACTTTCCTTCCTTCCACGTTAGTGCCCACGTTAGTGTAACTAACGTAGCCACTAACGTGGCCCTTTTCTGCTTTTTTTTGCCTGAAATCAAACAAACAGAGTGCATCAAAGTCTTGCTCTTAATCATGGGATCATGCATCATCCAATTTATCATATAATTCATGCAAAATCCTCATGAAATCATGTAAAGTGCACAATGTATACTTGAATCAAGAAGTAAGTGAAATTCTACCCAAAACTAGCTTATTTCCTAAGAAAATGCATGAAACTACCTTAAAAACAGTGAAGAAAAGGTCAGTGAAACTGGCCAAAATGCCCTGGCATCACACTGTAAGCAAATATGCCACATGGTCAAGTGAATACTGTCTTCTCTTGATCCTGTGGATCCACTACTATTTGATTGTACTCTGAATATCCATCTAGGACATAATAAAATGCATGCCCTGCTAGTCTCTCTAGCATTTGATCAATAAATGGTAAAGGAAAATGATCCTTCCTAGTGGCGTTATTGAGCCTTCTATAGTCAATGCTCATACGCCACCATGTAACTATCCTTGTAGGAATCAATTCATTCTTTTCATTATGAACTATTGTCATGCCTCCCTTCTTGGGAACGACTTGGACAGGGTTTACCCAGGGGCTATCTGAAATGGGATAAATAATCCCAGCCTCCCAGAGCTTAGTGACTTCCTTCTGCACTACTTCCTTCATAGCTGGATTCAGTCGCCTTTGTGGTTACACCACTGGTTTGGCGTCATCCTCCAACAGGATTTTACGCATGCATCGGGTCAGGATAATTCCCTTAAGGTCACTTATAGTCCACCCAAGGGCAGTTCTATGTGTCTTAAGCACTTGAATTGGTGCTTTTTCTTCCATTGGCTCTAAGGCAGAGTTTATGATCAAAAGATAAGTATCTCCATCTTCCAGAAATACATATTTTAGGAAGGATGGTAATCGCTTGAGCTCAAGCTTTAGAGTCTTCTCCTTTTCCTTAGGAGTTCCTAAAGGATCTTCCGAGTCAGGATGTTCATCAGTAAGGATGTTATTCAGCCCTTCCTTGAGACTCTCAGCCATCTTTACTTCTTCCACTAGGGAATCAATGAGGTCAATGCTCATGCATTCCTCTGGGGTGTCTTGATGCTGCATGGCTTTTACAGCATTCAGTACGAACTTTTCTTCATTGACTCTCAATGTTACTTCCCCTTTTTCAACATCAATGAGGGTTCGTCATGTAACTAGGAAGGGTCTCCCTAGAATCAGGGATGCACTCTTGTGCCCTTCCATGTCCAATACTACAAAGTCAGTGAAAAAAGTAAAGGGTCCAACCCTAACAATCATGTCTTCGATTATTCCTGATGGTATCTTAATAGAACCATCAGCAAGTTGAAGGCATATGCGGGTTGGTTTGACTTCCTCAGTCAAGCAAAGCTTCTTTATTAATGAAGCAGGTATTAGGTTGATGCTTGCTCCAAGGTCACATAGAGCTGTCCTTGTTTAAGCATTACATAGAGTGCATGGTATCATAAAGCTTCCAAGATCCTTAAATTTCTCTAGCAAGCTGTTTTGAATGATTGCACTGCACTCTTCAGTGAGGAGGACATTTTTGTCTCTATTCGGTCCTTCTTATGAATCAAAATGTCCTTCATGAACTTAGCATAAGAAGGTATCTATTCAAGAGCCTCTACAAAAGGGATATTGATCTCTAATGTTCTGAGATAAACTTGATGCACGGAAACTTGTCTCTCAACAAATTTCCCTTCGGCAAGTATACCAAATTGTCATCAAGTAAAAACTCACAATAGAGTGAGGTCGAATCCCACAGGGATTGATTGGTCAAGCAACTTTAATTGGAAGAAGGTTCTAGTTGAGCTAAGTAGAAATTGAGTTGAAAATTGTAGAAAATTTAATGGCGGAAAAGTAAATTGCAGAAAGTAAATTGTAAAATCTTAAATGGGGATTTGGGGAGATGAACATAAAATTAAATGGCAGAAAGTAAAGAGAATGGGTAAGATCAGAAATGGGGGATTCATTGGGCTTAGGAGATGTTGCATTCTCCGGATCAAGTTCATTCTCATCACTTCCTCAATCACTGCATTCATTGATCTCCTTGGCAATCTTAGATGATTGGATCCCAATTCCTTGGCAACCCAATCTCTCTAAGCTTGAACAATTGCCCAATTCCTTGATTTAATTGCTCATGGGAAGAGATGAAGTACGGTCACTGATTATACCACATGTATTTCCAAATCAAAGTGTTGGGAGGGTTATATGTCACTATATCCGTCCAAACCCCAATTTGGTCTAACATGAGAAAGCATTTATAGCATGATCTCCTCATCCCTTTTCCAAGGCTCAAAGAAGATCCAATTATGGAGAGTTTTGACGAACGGGTTTTCTATTGCTAAAGAAATTCACAAAAATAATCGCGTTGTAAGTATAGCTTCTAAACCAACAGAAAATCCTTTCGTACAAACGTTTGGTTGTCACAACTAACAAACCCAATAAAATTTATAAATCAAAGTATTCAAACCTCGGGTCATCTTTTCAAGGAATTGCAGGAAAGTGTTCTTATTATTAGTTATGGGAAAATGTATATTCTTGGGTTTTAATGTATAAGATAAAAACCAAGAATAGTAAATGGCAAGAAAGTAAATTGTAAGGAATTAATTTAAATAAATAATAAAACTCTTGGCAAGGTATAATAATTGGAAATTCTGTCCTAGTTATCCTTATCAGGTGTGATGAGAATTGTTCAGTGCTCCCACTTAGTTATCCCTTAGTAAATAAAGGAAAGTCAAGTGGAGTAATTAACTTTATTCCTCAGGTCCTAGTTAACTCCTATGGGAAGACTAGCTTTAGAGGTAACCAAATTAATCAGCAACTCCCAATTTCAACCACTGCTTTATTTGATAACTCAAGTGTCACCAATTACTTAACCAAAGCCAAAAGAGAAAATTCTAAATTAAATTGAAGACATCATAAATAGAATAAAGCAATCATAAATATAAAACACATCAAATTACGTTTAAACATAAATTCAAATCTAACATAGAAAAGTTCATAAATTAAATTGGGAAAATAAATAAAAGGAACATTAAACCTGGAAATTGAGAAAAAGAAATCCTAAATCCTTTAAGAGGAATCCTAATCCTAAAACCTAAGAGAGAGGAGAGAACCTCTCTCCCTAAAAACTACATCTAAATTATGAAAAGTGAATTGTGACTCGTCTCCCTTCATTCCTCCACTTTGCAACCTTTAATTTGTGTTTTCTAGGCTTGAAATCGGGCCGGAAATAGCCCAGATTTCGCTGGGGGCAAAATTTGCCACGCTGATTTTCGTCAATGCAACGCGTCCACGTGGAGCATGCATTCGCGTCACCTAGCTGTATGGTTACTGTTCCGAGGGTTACCTGAAACGTGTAGCTCGGTCGTCTGGCAAGACCCGAGGTGGGGGTTCCGTGACCCGAGCTTGGTGTGCTGAGCGGCTGGGGGTTGTACCTGCAATGACACTCTGATGCTTAAGTTAGCATGGGTCCAAGCAGATATGTGTAGAATATAGAATGTGTGTTATACCTGGGTGCTCCAGTGTATTTATAGTAGTTGGCCGTGATCTTCCCTGGATAAGATTTCTTATCTTATCTTATCTTTTGGGGGTTTTATCCCTATCTTTGTGGAACCGCCTTTCCTAGGCCGTTTCGGCCTTTAGGTTTTTGGGCTTCGTTCCTTTTGATGGGCCTTCTTAGCTTATTTGTCCGAGGTCCGACCTCAGGCGTGGGCCTTGGGTCGAGGTCGGACCTTTCTATGAACTTACCGAGTTTGGGGAGCTCGGTCAGGGTATGAACAGTGCCCCTGCCCGAGTTCGTCCTTCTTGGGAGGTCGAGCTCGGGCATAGTAGTTTTTTCAAAATTCGAAAATGGCCGTTTCAGCATTTATTGCTTTTTACCGTTTCTCCTCGATTTCCATTCGGGCTCTGTGAAGGCATTATTTATTTGCCCCTTTCCTCATTTTCTTCGTTTATTCTGTTCCCTTTTCCGTTTTCTGAGTTTTCGCCATCTCTCCTTCGAGCACCGCTCCTTCTTTCTCTTTGTTCTTCTTCTCCGATTTTTTCTGTGCGTTTTTCGGGGGTTTCTTCTGCGCCGCCTGTTTCTCCTTGCTGTCGGAACTCGTCGTTCTCTTTCTTTCCAGGTTCGTTCTCGTCTCTTTTTCTTTTATGTACGTATGCTTTCTGTTCTTTTGTGTGGCTCTTTGTCTGTTTCTTTTTCTCTATGCCTGGGTTGCCCCGAAAAGAGGCGCCGCCATTGCTTTGTTGTTTGTTCATGGGGGGGGCTCTTTTTTGTTCTCTGGTATTTTGCTCCGGGTTTGCTGTATTTTCTTCTAAAAGATCTTTGTTTCTTGCTTTTGCTGAATGGGTTTTTGCTGTCTGCCTTTATGTGATTTTTGTTTTGCTGTTTGTACTCTTCTTTGTAGGCAAGATTTTTATGTCTCGAAAGGTTCTTCAAGCAATGTCGACCAAGATTCCGAGTGGTCTTGGTTGGGTAGATCCTGTTCCTCTAAAAGTCCCTTCTGTGGTAGATTCTAAGTATTTAGCTAGGTTTCGTAGGCAATGTAGTATATGTGAAGATAGAGAGTCTGAGAGGGATTATGAGCTAGTAGCCCCGGATTCCGAGGAGAGAGTGTGCTTCCCGCCTTTAGATAGTTCCGAGAAGCTCTTCTTTTACGCTTATGATTGTTTTTTCTCTAAACTGAGCGTCCGACTTCCTTTTACCGACCTGGAGTCCGAGGTGTTGTGGTCTTGTAACCTTGCCCATACGCAGCTCCATCCAAATTCTTGGGCATTTTTAAAGCTGTTCCAACTTTTGTGTCAGTTTTTGGGTGTCTCTCCCTCTATTTCTCTTTTTTCCTATTTGTTTGTGTTGACGAAGCCGGGGTCGGGTGGAGGGAAGGTGTCCTGGGTCTCTTTTAGGGCTAACCAGGGAAGAAAGTTTTGTACCCTGTATGATGAGTCCTTTCACGATTTTAAGAACTTTTATTTCAAGGTCCGGGCTATTGGAGACGTCCGACCTTTCTTTCTAGATGAGAGTGGGGAGCCTTCTTTTCCTCTTTGTTGGCAGGAGAATGTAGTGTCTGTTAAGTATACCTTTGAGAGTCTAGATGAGGTGGAGCAGGCATTTGTGGGTGTGGTGAGCAGTTTATGGGGTCGGGCACCTCACTTGGACACGAAGAAAATGTTGGGAGATCCAAGCCTTCTCCGTTCCGAGTTAGGTAGTTCCCGACCTCTTCCGAAATTCATCTTTTTTTAGTATTTTTGTATTGCCTGTTTTTGGTGGAATTTCTGTTGTTGTAATCCTTTTCTTTATTTCTTTGCAGAGATGTCTTCTCAGGCGGATTCCATGAAATTCCTTCGTCGGACGAAGAAGTCGGTTGCTGCTCGGAATATCGAGGCCGGGCAGGATTCTGCCCGATCTTCTCCACAGAAGGCTACTGTGGGTGTTCAGACTCGGTCGAAGACTATTCCGACTCCTCAGTTCCGAGCTATAAGTCAGGATCCTCCGACCTCTGGGCCTGTTACTTCTTCTCCTCCTCCGTTCTCGGGTCCTCCTCCCAAGAAGCAGAAGACCTCTCAAGGGCTTGCCGGTTTTAATGATAAGGACTTTGATGCTCTTGGTTGGATTGAGCAGCATATCCTCCCTCAGACTTTTATTTCTACTGATGATGTGTCTATGGAGCATCATTTTCAGTATATGGCGCGGAGCTGTGTCCGGATGGCTAGTCTTCATGCCGCTATTGCCCGGGAGTTCAAGAAATCTCCTCTTGGGGCGACTAGCTCCCGACTTGAGAAGGCTCAGTCCGAGCTTGATAAGATTAGTCAACTGAAGGCTGCCAGGATTACTGAGCTGGAGGCTTCTTTGGAGAAAGAGAAAGCTAGGGCTACTGCGGCTGTGGCGTCAGCGAAGACATCTGAGGAGATGGCGAAGGCGGCCACAGAGAATTATACTCGGCTATATGCCGAGCTTGTGGAGACGAAGGAGGAGTTGCAATCTGCGCAGGACAAGTTTTATGAGCTGGAAGGTCATGTGGCCAAGGGTATGGATGCTATGTTTGAAAATCTGAAGGCTCAGGTTCGGGTTCTTGCTCCCGACCTAGATCTGAGCTTGTTTAGTACGGATAACGTCGTTGTGGAGGGAAAGATTGTTCCTGCTCCAAACGAGGATGAGGTTCCGGCGTCCGACCCCGAAGTTCCTGTTGAGAACCCGACTTCCTCTTTGGCCGGGGATGGATCTGGTGTGGGGGTTTCAAACCCGGGTGACGTTGCCGTCGATGCAGTCCCGATTTCTATGTTTGCTCCGCAGCCTTCTGTTGATGCGGAGTCTGGAAAGGACCTTGATCCGCTGTAATCTTTGGTGTTTTGCCCGACCTGTGGGCTTTTTTTTTGTTTTTGGATGGTTACTGTGAACGCTTTTGGACACCTTTTTGCTTATTAGCTACTTTGTAGTAACTTTTTAGCTTTATTTATGCGGTGTTCGCGTTTTGACTTTTTGTTTCCGCTTTTGTGCTTTTTAGTTGTTTTCGGATAACAACTTTTTAGCTAGCGTCTTGAAACTTCCTTTGCTTTCGTTCTTTCGCTTGTACTTTTTAGTTGTTTTCGGATAACAACTTTTTAGCTAGCGTTTTGACTTCTTGTTTTCGCTTTTGTGCTTTTTAGTTGTTTTCGGATAACAACTTTTTAGCTAGCGTTTTGACTTCTTGTTTTCGCTTTTGTGCTTTTTAGTTGTTTTCGGATAACAACTTTTTAGCTAGCGTTTTGAAACTTCCTTCGATTTCGTTCTTTCGCTTGTACTTTTTAGTTGTTTTTTGTAAAGTAACTTTTTAGTAAGCGTTTTCGAAATCTTGGTTTTCCGCCGTTTTAAGGCTTCCTTCTCTGGTCCGGGCCTTTCCTCGGACCTCGGACGTTTCGAGTACCTCCTTTGTTGGGTCCGACCTTGTTGCTGGTCGGCCCTTTAAGTTATTTTTGTAATCTCTTTTTATTTGGCTTTTTGAGCCTTTTCAGAGTTACTTTATAACTTCTCACATTAATTTGAACCTCGTCGCTTTATCTTTGCCGACCTTGTGTGGTCTCTTGGCAAATGATTTTTTGCGTTTTGCCGAGCATAAATTAATGCGCCTTGGCGGGGTACTTTTTCAGGATTTGTTTCGTCTCGAAGAAGAACAGAAGAAAATAGAAAAATTTGATTAGTATTAAAAAGAAAGAATATTTACAGAGTGTTTACCCTTGACTAGGTCGGGTGCCTTACTTGACCGGGTGTCTCATTAAAAAACCCTTTGTAGGGAAAAAGAGTACACCTCGGGTCAAATCTTTCTAGCTGTAGTACCGTCTTAGATTACAGGCGTGCCAGGCCCTGGGCAGCTCATTGCCTTCTAGGTCGGATATCTTGTAATAGCCTGTTCCTAAGACTTCTGTTACTTTGTAGGGTCCTTTCCAATTTGCAGCTAGCTTTCCTTCTCCCGACTTTTGTGTTCCGATGTCATTTCGGATTAGAATCAGGTCGTGAATGGAGAAGCTTCGCTTTATCACCTTCTGATTGTATCTGAGGGCCGTTCGTCGCTTTAGGGCTTCTTCTCGGATTCGGGCTCTTTCTCGGACCTCGGGGAGGAGGTCGAGTTCGTCCCTTTGTGCCTGTGGGTTGCCTCCTTCGTTGTAGAAGATGATTCTGGGCGACCCTTCATCTATTTCGACAGGAATCATTGCCTCCATCCCGTAAGCTAGTCGGAATGGCGATTCTCCCGTTGTAGAGTGTGGGGTTGTCCGATATGCCCATAGCACCTGGGGGAGCTCCTCGGCCCATGCCCCTTTGGCCTCTTGGAGTCTTCGCTTTAACCCGGCCAAGATGACTTTATTTGCAGCCTCTGCTTGTCCATTGGCTTGTGGGTGCTCGACTGATGTGAATTGCTGTTTGATTTTTAGTTCGGCCACTAAGTTCTGGAAACTTGTGTCCGTGAACTGTGTCCCGTTGTCTGTTATGATGGAGTAGGGGACTCCGAATCTTGTGACAATGTTTTTGTATAGGAATTTGCGGCTTTTCTGAGCCGTAATGGTGGCTAAGGGTTCAGCTTCGATCCACTTTGTGAAGTAGTCGACCCCTACTATGAGGTATCGGACATGCCCCGGTCCTTGTGGGAATGGGCCGAGTAGGTCGAGTCCCCATTTTGCGAAGGGCCATGGTGCGGTGATGCTGATGAGGTCTTCTGGTGGTGCCTTGTGAAAATTGGCGTGTTTTTGGCAGGGAGGGCATATTTTCACAAATTCCGTTGCGTCTCTTTGCAAGGTCGGCCAGTAGAACCCGGCTCGGACTATTTTCTTGGATAATGCCCGAGCTCCGAGATGGTTCCCACACATGCCTCCGTGGACTTCTTCAAGGACGCTCTTTGTTTCTGAGGTCGGGACGCACCTAAGGAGGGGGTTTGAGAATCCTCTTCTGTATAACATGTCGTGTATTAGTGTATAATTCTGGGCGTCTTTCGTGAGTCTTTTAGCTTCCTTTCTTTCGGCGGGGAGAGTTCCCGACTTCAGGTAATTGAGTATGGGGGTCATCCATCCTTGCTGTTGGTTGGATATACTCAGCGTTTCTTCCTCTCTTATCACAGAGGGAGATTGTAAGGTCTCCTGGAGGAGACTTCTATTGTTGCCTCCGGGTTTGGTGCTCGCGAGCTTTGAGAGGGCGTCTGCCCGGGCGTTTTGTTCCCGAGGTATGTGCTGGATTTGTATTTCTGAAAAGTGGCGCAATTGTGCCTGTGTTTGGTCCAGGTATTTCTTCATAGTTGGGTCTTTGGCCTGGTAGCTTCCATTTACTTGTGATGTGACGACCTGGGAGTCGCTGAAGGTTGTGATTTTCTGGGCTCCGACCTCTTCGGCTAGTTTTAGCCCCGCTAGTAGGGCCTCGTATTCGGCTTGGTTGTTCGAAGCCTGGAACTCGAATTTTAGGGATAGTTCTATCCGCGTTCCTTGGTCGCTTTCGAGTATAACCCCTGCTCCACTTCCTGTTTTGTTTGAGGACCCGTCGACATACAGGTTCCATGAGAGTGGGGTTCCAGGGGTCTCAGTGTATTCTGCGATGAAGTCGGCTAGATACTGAGATTTTATGGCAGTCCGGGCTTCGTAGTGGAGGTCGAACTCGGACAGTTCCACCGCCCATTGTAGGATTCGTCCCGCCAGGTCTGTTTTTTGTAGGATGTGTCTCATGGGTTGGTTTGTCCGGACTTTGATGGTGTGGGCCTGAAAGTAGGGACGGAGCCTCCGAGCTGTGAATACTAGGGCGTAGGCGAATTTTTCTATTTTCTGATAGTTTAATTCGGCCCCTTGTAGTGCCTTGCTTACAAAGTATATGGGGTGTTGTCCTCGGTCATTTTCTCGTATTAATGCTGAAGCGACTGCTCGATGTCCGACCGAGAGGTATAGTACGAGCTCTTCCCCTTTTACAGGTCGGGTTAGGATTGGTGGCTGCCCGAGGAATTCCTTGAATTCTTGAAAGGCTTTTTCGCACTCCGGGGTCCATGAGAAGGGTTTCCCTTTCTTTAGGAGTGAGTAGAGAGGCAGTGACTTTATTGCTGATCCTGCCAAGAATCTTGATAGGGCGGCTAGCCTTCCATTCAGTTGTTGTACTTCTTTGACACTCGTCGGGCTTTTCATATTGAGTATCGCCTGGCACTTGTCCGGGTTTGCTTCGATGCCTCTTTGAGTCAACATGAAGCCTAAGAATTTTCCGGCCTCTGCGGCGAAGGTGCACTTTGTCGGGTTAAGTCTCATATTGTGTTTTCTGAGAGTACCGAAGATACTGGTGAGGTCGGTCAGCAAGGTCTTGTCTTCTTGTGTCTTTACTAACATGTCGTCGACGTACACCTCCAGGTGTAATCCGATGTGCTCCGAGAACACCTTGTTCATTAGCCTCTGGTAGGTTGCCCCTGCGTTTTTCAGCCCGAAGGGCATTACTACGTAGCAGTAATTTGCCCTTGGGGTTATGAACGAGGTCTTTTCTTGGTCGGGTCCATACATCGGGATTTGATTGTATCCCGAGTATGCGTCCATGAAGGAGAGATATCTGTAGCCGGAGGCTGCGTCTACTAAGGCGTCGATGTTTGGTAGTGGATATGGGTCTTTGGGGCAGGCTTTGTTGAGATCTGTGTAATCGACGCACATCCTCCATTTTCCGTTGGGCTTTTTTACTAGGACCACGTTCGCGAGCCATAGGGGGTATTTTACCTCCTTAATGAACCCTGCATCTAGTAGTGCTTGTACTTGTTCTTCTATTGCCTGCATGCGCTCGGGTCCGAGCTTCCGGCGTCTTTGTTGGACAGGTCGGGATCCCGGGTACACTGATAGCTTATGGCACATCAGGTCGGGACTTATGCCTGGCATGTCGGAGGCTTTCCAGGCGAAGAGGTCAGAATTCTCTCTTAAGAGGGTTATGAGTTCCTCTTTTAGGCCCGCTTCGAGGTTTGCTCCTACGTTTGTTATTTTTTCAGGTGTGTTCCCAATCTGGACTTTTTCGGTCTCTCCCTCTGGTTGTGGCCGAAGATCTTCTCGGGCTTGAACTCGTCCGAGTTCTATCGTGTTGATCTCTTTCCCTTTTAGGCTTAGGCTTTCGTTGTAGCATCGCCGTGCTAGTTTTTGGTCGCCCTTTAGGGTAGCGATTCCTTTTGTGGTAGGGAACTTCATACAGAGGTGTGGGGTCGAGACTATAGCTGCCAGTCTGTTTAAGGTTGGTCGCCCAATGAGGGCATTGTATGCTGAAGTGACGTCGACTACGATGTAGTCGATGCTTAATGTTTTAGATTGCTCGCCTCTTCCAAAGGTAGTGTGTAGCGAGATGTATCCTAAGGGATGGATCGGGGTGTCCCCTAGCCCAAATAGGTCGGTGGGATAGGCTTTTAGCTCTTTTTCTTCAAGTCCGAGCTTGTCGAAGGCCGCTTTGAACAGGATATCTGCTGAGCTTCCCTGGTCAATCAGGGTTCGATGTAAGTTGGCGTTTGCTAGAATAACGGTGATCACCATTGGATCGTCGTGCCCGAGTATTATCCCTTGAGCATCTTCTCGGGTAAATGAGATAGTGGGAAGCTCGGGCAGGGGACTGTCTTCTCGGACATGATAGACTTCTTTGAGGTGTCTTTTTCGCGAGGATCTGGATGTCCCTCCGCCTGCAAAACCTCCATTTATCATGTGAACGTGTCTTTCAGGGGTTCGCGGGACTTGTTCGGCCCGACCTTCATTGTCTCCTCGTCTTCTCTTCCTGGTCTCTTCTCCTTTCTCTGCTATGTATCTGTCGAGCTTTCCTTCTCTGGCTAGCTTTTCTATAACATTCTTTAGGTCGTGGCAGTCGTTGGTAGAATGACCATAGAGCTTGTGATATTCACAGTATTCAGAGCGATCTCTCCCGCTCTCTTGTGTTTTAGAGGTCGGGGCGGTGGAATTTTTTCGGTGTGGCATACTTCTCTGTAGACGTCTACCAGGGAGACTCGGAGGGGGGTATAGTTGTGGTACTTCCGTGGCTTGTCCGAGCTGGGTTCCTCTTTCTTCTTCTGTTCCCAATCTCGATCTCGGAGTGGGTAGGTTGATTCCTTCCTAGAAGAGTCTCTTAGCTGGGAGGTTTCCTCCATGTTGATATATTTTTCTGCCCGCTCCTGCACCTCGTATAGGGAGGTCGGGTATCGTTTGGATAGGGATTGGCTAAACGGTCCCTCTTTTAGGCCGTTTGCTAGTCCCATGATGGCCGCTTCAGTGGGCAAGTGTTGTATGTCCAGGCAGGCTTTGTTGAATCGCTCCATGTATTCTCAGAGGGTTTCTTGGTTACCTTGTTTGATCCCGAGTAGACTGGGGGCATGTTTTGCCTTGTCCTTTTGAATGGAGAACCTTGTTAGGAATTTTTTGGTTAGGTCTTCGAAGCTAGTGATTGATCTGGGTGGCAGTTTATCGAACCACTTCATAGCTGACTTGGTGAGAGTGGTGGGGAAGGCTTTGCACCGAATCGCGTCGGAGGCGTCGACTAGGTACATTCTGCTTCTGAAGTTGCTGAGGTGGTGACTTGGATCGGTGGTGCCGTCGTAGAGATCCATATCGGGTGGTTTGAAGTTTCGCGGTACCTTCTCCTTCATGATCTCTTTTGTGAAGGGATCATGATTGCCTTCGGGGGTGGTGTCGCGTTTTGTCCGATCTTTTAGGTTGGCCTCTATTTTCCGTAGTTTTTCTTCTAATTCTCTGCGCTTGCGAGCCTCCCTTCTCAGATCTTGTTCAGTTTCCTTTTGCTTCTTTATGTCCTCTTCGAGTTGTTTCAGTCGGTTTTGTTGTGCCCGGACTGCTTCTAGAATTTCCGAGCTCTTTTCTCTTTCGGGATTTTGTGGATCTTTGTTTGGGAGTGATGTCTTTGGGCGATTCTGTTTGTTTCCTCCTGGAGTGCGTGGTGATAGAGGGCTGTCCGGTCGTTCTCCGGTGTCAACTTCCTCCTCTTGTTCTGAAGTAGCGTGGTCTTTGTTGAGAGGATCGTCCGCCATGGTAAAGGGATGACTTCCAGGTCCCCGGCAACGGCGCCAATGTTCCGAGGGTTACCTGAAACGTGTAGCTCGGTCGTCTGGCAAGACCCGAGGTGGGGGTTCCGTGACCCGAGCTTGGTGTGCTGAGCGGCTGGGGGTTGTACCTGCAATGACACTCCGATGCTTAAGTTAGCATGGGTCCAAGCAGATATGTGTAGAATATAGAATGTGTGTTATACCTGGGTGCTCCAGTGTATTTATAGTAGTTGGCCGTGATCTTCCCTGGATAAGATTTCTTATCTTATCTTATCTTTTGGGGGTTTTATCCCTATCTTTGTGGAACCGCCTTTCCTAGGCCGTTTCGGCCTTTAGGTTTTTGGGCTTCGTTCCTTTTGATGGGCCTTCTTAGCTTATTTGTCCGAGGTCCGACCTCAGGCGTGGGCCTTGGGTCGAGGTCGGACCTTTCTATGAACTTACCGAGTTTGGGGAGCTCGGTCAGGGTATGAACAGTTACTATGGCAAATTATTTATCAAATCAAAGCCCCGGACGTTTTCTTTCCAACGCAACTAGAACCGCGTCATTTGGACCTTTGTAGCTCAAGTTATGACTGTTTGAATGCGAAGAGGTCTGGCTAAACAACTTAGCAATTCCTTCAGTTTCTTGTATTCCTTCCACTTTTGCATGATTCCTTTCCATCCTCTGAGCCATTCTGGTGCACAAATTTGTGATTCGCACAACTAACCAGCAAGTGCACTGGGTCGTCCAAGTAATACCTTACGTGAGTAAGGGTCGATCCCACGGAGATTATTGGCTTGAAGCCAATAGGATTAAAAGTGAAATTACCAGATTTGATTATAAAAATAAAAGAGAATAACAGTGTTACTTGTTGTGCAGTAATGAGAAACATGTTGGAGTTTTGGAGATGCTTTGTCCTTTGAATTTCTACTTTTCCTTGAAATCCTCTTCCCACACGCAAGATTCCTTCCATGGCAAGCTCTATGTAAGGTGTCACCGTTGTCAGTGGCTACTTCCCATCCTCTCAGTGAAAACGTTCCTATGCTCTGTCACAGCACGGCTAATCATCTGTCGGTTCTCAATCAGGTTGGAATAGAATCCATTGATTCTTTTGCGTCTGTCACTAACGCCCAGCCCTCCGGAGTTTGAAGCACGTCACAGTCATTCAATCCCGGAATCCTACTCGGAATACCACAGACAAGGTTTAGACTTTCCGGATTCTCATGAATGCCGCCATCAATCCGGCTTATACCACGAAGATTCTGATTAAGGAATCTAAGAGATATTCATTCAATCTGATGTAGAACGGAGGTGGTTGTCAGGCACACGTTCATGGATTGAGGAAGGTGATGAGTGTCACGGATCATCACCTTCTTCACAATTAAGCGCGAATAAACATCTTAGATAAGAACAAGCGTGTTTGAATGGAAAACAAAGGAATTGTATTAAATCATCGAGACGCTGCAGAGCTCCTCACCCCCAACAATGGAGTTTAGAGACTCATGCCATCAAAAAGTATGTAATTCAGATCTGAAAATGTCATGAGGTACAGAATAATTCTCTAAAAGTTGTTTAAATAGTAAACTAGTAACCTAGGTTTACACAATATGAGTAAACTAAGATAATTGGTGCAGAAATCCACTTCTGGGGCCCACTTGGTGTGTGCTGGGGCTGAGACTAAAGCTATCCACGAGTAGAGGCTTTTCTTGGAGTTAAACTCCAAGTTATGACGTGTTTTGGGCGTTCAACTCCGGATCATGACGTGTTTCTGGCGTTTAACTCCAGACAGCAGCATGTACTTGGCGTTCAACGCCAAGTTACGTCGTCTATCTTCGCGCAAAGTATGAACTATTACATATTGCTGGAAAGCCCTGGATGTCTACTTTCCAACGCCGTTGAGAGCGCGCCAATTGGACTCCTGTAGCTCCAGAAAATCCATTTCGAGTGCAGGGAGGTCAGGATCCAACAGCATCAACAGTCCTTTTTCAGCCCAAGTCAGATTTTTGCTCAGCTTCCTCAATTTCAGCCAGAAAATACCTGAAATCACAGAAAAATACACACACTCATAGTAAAGTCCAGAAATATGATTTTTGCCTAAAAACTAATAAAATTTAACTAAAAACTAATTAAAACATACTAAAATCTACATGAAATTATCCCCAAAAAGCGTATAAAATATCCGCTCATCACAACACCAAACTTAAACTGTTGCTTGTCCTCAAGCAACTAGATAAATAAAATAGGATGAAAAGAAATTAAGAAACAATAATATCTCAGAGTTTCAAGTGAAGCTCAGATTCTAATTAGATGAGTGGGGCTAGTAGCTTTTTGCTTCTGAACAGTTTTGGCATCTCACTTTATCCTTTGAAATTCAGAATGGTTGGCATCCATAGGAACTCAGAATTCAGATAGTATTATTGATTCTCCTAGTTTAGTATGTTGATTCTTGAACACAGCTACTTTATGAGTCTTGGCCGTGGCCCTAAGCACTTTGTTTTCCAGTATTTCCACCGGATACATAAATGCCACAGACACATAATTGGGTGAACCTTTTCAGATTGTGACTCAGCTTTGCTAGAGTCCCCAATTAGAGGTGTCCAGAGTTCTTAAGCACACTCTTTTGCTTTGGATCACGACTTTAACCACTCAGTCTCAAGCTCTTCACTTGGACCTGCATGCCACAAGCACATGGTTAGGGACAGCTTGATTTAGCCGCTTAGGCCTGGATTTATTTCCTTGGGCCCTCCTATCCATTAATGCTCAAAGCCTTGGATCCTTTTCACCCTTGCCTTTTGGTTTTAAGGGCTATTTGGCTTTTATTCCTTTTGATCCAAATATTATTTTTTTTTTCGCAAGAATTTTTTTTTTCACTGCTTTTTCTTGCTTCAATAATCAATTTCATGATTTTTCAGATCATCAATAACATTTCTCTTGTTCATCATTCTTTCAGGAGCCAACAATTTTAACATTCATAAAATTCAATATCAAAAATATGCACTGTTCAAGCATTCATTCAGAAGACAAAAAGTATTGCCACCACATATAAATAATTAGAATTTTCCTTATTAAGAACTCGAAAAAATTAAATTGCCTCTTTATTCTACAAATCTACTATTTTATTCATGTTTGATGATGATGAGAAAAATAAGTTATAACTTAATTGGAAATAAAGCCAAAATAGATATGCTAATTACTACTACTCCTATATAACTTCTAAGGTAAAATCCTATAATAATACTATCACAGAGTTAAAGCTAGAATTAGAACTTAACAACCTTTATTTTGGGAAGTGGATGTTCCTCTAGTCTGTGGGGTGCCTTCAAGAATTAATTTCTGACGCTTCAGCTCCCTTAAGTTCACATCCTTGCTCTTCCTGTTCTCTTAGGTGCCATGATCTTAATGAGTTTTAACTCAGTGATCATGGCAAATCACACCAAACTTAGAGGTTTGCTTGTCCTCAAGCAAAAGAAAGGAAAGGAGAGGAGTAGAAGGAGAGGCAATTTCGAAAAAAGATAAGATGAGTTTGAAAAATATATGAGAAGAAATTAAAAATATTTGAAAAAGAATTGGATTGGAAAAAGATTTGTGTTTATGAATTAAGATACATTTGATATTTTTGAAAAAGGTATTTTAGAAATTAGGGTTCTTAGAAAACTAATTTGATTTTGAAGAATGACATTTTGAAACATGTTTATGCAAGAAATCATGAATTGAAACATAAAAATTTAGAAAAATTGTAAAGAAAAACGAATTTTACCTCCTCCCCACCATCCTGGCGTTAAATGCCCAAACGATGCATGTTTTGGGCGTTTAACGCCCAAATGCTGCTTCTCCTGGGCGTTCAACGCCCAGCTGATGCTTCTTTCTGGCGTTGAACGCCAGAAAGTCCTTTGTCACTGGGCGTTTTTCTGAACGCCCAGGATGCTAACACTCTGGCGTTAAACGCCCAGAAGGTGCTTCTTTCTGGCGTTCAACGCCCAGAAGATGCTCCTTTCTGGCGTTTAACGCCCAGATGGCTACCCTTACTGGCGTTGAACGCCCAGTGGGTGCTTCTTTTGGGCGTTCAACGCCCAAAATCTTTCTTACTGGCTTTTTTACGCCAGTGAGCTTCCAAATTTCCCTGTAACTCTGTAAATTCAATCAATTGCAATTTTTACCCTTTGAAGATACTTGGACACATACCTGTAAAAAAAGAAAATTTATTTAATTAGTAAATAAACTTTGTAAATGGCTGGGTTGCCTCCCAGCAAGCGCTTCTTTATTGTCTTTAGCTAGACTACCACTGAGTTCTAATCAAGTCTCAGTTTCGAGCATTCTTGCTCGAAGTTACTTTCAAGATAATGTTTAATTCTCTGTCCATTAACAATGAACTTTTTGTTGGATTCATTATCCTGAAGCTCTACGTATCCATATGGTGATACGCTTGTAATCACATATGGACCTCTCCACCGGGATTTTAATTTCCCGGGGAATATTTTGAGCCTGGAATTAAATAGCAGAACTTTCTGCCCTGGCTCAAAGACTCTGGATGACAATTTCTTATCATGCCATCTTTTTGCTTTCTCTTTGTAAATTTTTGCATTCTCGAAAGCATTGAGTCTAAATTCCTCTAGCTCATTTAACTGAAGCAATCGTTTTTCTCCAGCTAATTTGGCATCAAGGTTTAGGAATCTGGTTGCCCAATAGGCCTTGTGTTCCAGTTCCACTGGCAAGTGACATGCCTTTCCATACACAAGCTGGTATGTAGAGGTCCCTATAGGGGTCTTGAATGCTGTTCTGTATGCCCACAGAGCATCATCCAAGCTCCTTGCCCAATCCTTTCTACGGTTAATTACAGTCCGTTCCAGGATTCTTTTGAGTTCTCTATTTGAGACTTCAGCTTGCCCATTAGTCTGTGGGTGATATGGAGTAGCTACCCTATGGCTAACTCCATAACGAACCAAAGCAGAGTAAAGCTGTTTATTGCAGAAATGAGTGCCCCCATCACTGATTAATACTCTAGGGGTACCAAATCTGCTGAAGATGTGTTTCTGGAGGAATTTTAACACTGTCTTAGTGTCATTAGTGGGTGTTGCAATAGCCTCCACCCATTTGGATACATAATCCACTGCCACCAAAATATAAGTGTTTGAGTATGATAGTGGGAAAGGTCCCATGAAGTCAATGCCCCATACATCAAACAACTCAATCTCCAAGATCCCTTGTTGAGGCATGGCATAACTGTGAGGTAGATTGCCAGATCTTTGGCAACTGTCACAATTAAGTACAAACACTCGGGAATCTTTATAGAGAGTAGGCCAGTAGAAGCCACTTTGGAGGACTCTTGTGGCTGTTCGCTCACTTCCAAAATGTCCTCCATACTGTGATCCATGGCAATGCCAAAGGATCTTCTGCGCTTCTTCTTTAGGCACACATCTATGGATTACTCCGTCTGCACATCTCTTAAAGAGATACGGCTCATCCCAAAGATAATACTTTGCATCTGTGATCAGCTTCTTTGATTGCTGTCTACTGTACTCTTTGGGTATGAATCTCACTGCCTTGTAGTTTGCAATGTCTGCAAACCATGGCACTTCCTGGATGGCAAAGAGTTGCTCATCCGGAAAGGTTTCAAAGATCTCAGTGAGAGGGAGGGACGCCCCTTCTACTGGTTCTATTCGGGACAGGTGATCTGCTACTTGATTCTCTGTCCCTTTTCTGTCTCTTATTTCTATATCAAACTCTTGCATAAGCAGCACCCATCTTATAAGTCTGGGTTTTGAATCCTGCTTTGTGAGTAGATATTTAAGAGCAGCATGATCTGTATACACAATCACTTTTGATCCTACTAAATAGGATCTGAATTTGTCAATGGCGTAAACCACTGCAAGTAGCTCTTTTTCTGTGGTTGTGTAATTCTTCTGTGCGTCATTTAAAACACGGCTGGCATAGTAAATGACGTGCAGAAGCTTGTCATGCCTTTGTCCCAACACTGCACCAATGGCATGGTCACTGGCATCACACATTAATTCAAATAGTAATGTCCAGTCTGGTGTAGAGATGATTGGTGATGTAACCAATTTAGCTTTCAGAGTCTCAAATGCTTGCAGACACTCTTTATCAAGGATAAATGGCGTGTCAGCAGCTGTAACAACCCTAGTTTTTGAAAATTAGATAATTAGTTACTTGTGATTTATTTTATTTGCTGATAATTCCATTTTAAGAAAATTATTTTGCTAAAGGTAATTAAATGGAGTTTCATGATAATTGGAGTTTAAATTAACTAGAATTTTTATATAAATTTTATTAGATATTTGGTATGATTGAAGTTATAATTTTGGTTATTGAAAAATATGAAAGAATTGTATAATTTAATTTAAATAAATCCTATTTTGAATGAATTATGTTATTAATTTGAACTCCTAGAAATTATTTTATTAGGAATGATTAGATTGATATTTATAAATACTTTAAGTTTAAGTCAATTAATATTTATGTACAATTTTTATTATGATTAACTACTTTATAAATTGAAATTAAAGTTTCGGAGATAGAAAAGTAATAGAGATTTATATGATTTAATCTAGAAAATTGATATTTGAATTTAAATTGTACTTTACAAAATATAATTAACTTGTTCATTTTATAATGTAAATTAGAAATAATTGATTTAACTTAGCAATATTTTGATAAATAATGTTTCTAAATATTTTTAATAGAGTATATTTGATTTTAAAATTATCCTATCCTCTAATTTTATCAAAATATCTATTCATATCTATCCATATTACTTTATAAAATCCCTAATTCCTAAATTCCCAAATCAAACTCAGAAACCCTAATTTCCCAAATTGAAAACCAAGTTCCTAATCAGTAACCCTAATCCTAATTTTCACCCTCCCTCACCACCACTCAGCCGAACCATACCCCCCTTTCTTCCTAAACAGAACAAACACAGAATTGAGAAAGAAACACACAAATGGAGAGGGACAAGAGAGAGATCAGAATCGAAGAAGAGGGAGGAGCCTCGCCGCCACCGCACACCATCACACCCAGCCGCGTCTTGCTCGTCGTCGTGCCATCCACCCACGCCAAGAAGGAAGACAGAAACGGAGGAGAGTAGCGTCGCGTCTGCCGTGAGCTAGTCGCCGAGGAAAGCCGCGTCGCCGTCGTTCATTCCGTTCTGCCGCCATCGCTTCAAGGGTCTATCGTCGCTGCCGACGTCGTTGAAAGGAGGAGAGCGACCACCACGAGGAGCCACCGCCGTCCTCTCTCGTCGTCTTCCTTGGAGCCGTCACCGTCTAGGGGCCAGCAGAGGGAGAGAAAACAAATGCGAGAGTCAAGGTCACCACCGAGGAGAGGAGCTGTGTTCCACGCTGCTGTCGCCACCAGTCCACGGCCACCACTGCGAGGGTTCCGCCGTCGTCGTTCCAGTGCCGCCATTCATGCCCTCCGTTCCCTTCGTCGTTCTATCCAGCATCACCAGCACTGAAGTCAGCTTCTACCACCATCAAGCCTGAAGGGAAGCGCCACTGCTATTGCCGACAGTAGTTTCCCCTTTGTTCCCAATTCCATTCCTGAAATTGTAACATTCTTGCTCAAGCTCTGTTTCCGAATCTATTTCTCTACCATATTTTGTTTTGATTACAATAGTATATGTTAATGTCTCTGTTTAGTATTATCGTCCTTATCCGGAACCACTGATGTCACCGCTATAGAGATGATTGGGATAGGCGCGATTGTCATTGTTGTTGCTGCTCCAGAAGAAGTGAGGCTGCTGCTGCTGTTCCGGTCGCATTGGCTGTTGTAAACTGGGAAAAAGAAAGGGATCGTTGCGTTTAAATTCGACGGTTTCGACTAATTGAGGTAGGGGATTTAACGTTTTTAATTTAGAATGCCTACCAAGTTATTGGATAAGTGCAAATGGTTAATAATATTTAAGAATTTCTTAATCAACATGAATGTCCTGAAATGCTTTTGAAATTAGTTAGTCGTTGTGCATATTCTGAGCTGTGATTGAACTTAGATGCTGTTGTGAATAATTATTAATTTAGTGTAATTTATTAAACTGAAATATGCCCAGTTAATTATTGAACAGCTGTTGAATAGATAATTGATGAATTTAGTTTGGATTGCTGCTGCGAATGTAATTGGTTTTGTTGTTATGAGAGACTAATTGATAGAAATAAGCTTAGTTTAAGATTGAGAAATTTGGATTATTGAATTCAGGTTAAGGCTGTGAATGTCTTTGGGCTTTGTTGTGAATGTTTGAAGTTGTAATTGGTATTATTTTCTCTGATATGGATGGAATTGTTGAAAAGTTCTGACTCTATGTGAGTATACTGAATTAGTTGAGTTGTGTGGCTGAAATTATGATTGGAAATGATTGAGATTTTTGGTTGGAACTTTGGTTGAATTTGTTGATTTTGTGAGATTGAATTATAAATTGTTTGATGAGAGATTATTGTGATTTTGGTATTTTGATGGGTCAAATTGAAACTATTGCTGTTGAGTTGGTTTATTGTAATGGGTTTAGTTAGTGATTAATTGAAGTTGGGCTTAAGGAATAATTGGAAGATTGAATCTTAAAATGTTGAACTAATTGCTGAAAGTCTGATTTTTGAAATTAAAAGTGACTTTGGAAGTGAATCAGTTGTTCAACGATAATCGAAAGGGTAATAGAGTAAATGCTGAGTAAAGTATAATAAAAGTTGTTGTTGAGACTCAATTTTGAGAAGTTTGAATTAATTATAGAACTAGTTATGATTTTTCAAAGTTAAAATGTAAAACTTGATTTTCTGCATTACTTTTAAATGAAGCCGGAGACTTTGAAAATCTAGAACTAATTCTGTAATGATCGGAATTGCGTGGAACCAAGTCTGGATTAAGCTTTGGAATATAGGAAGCTGGATTGGTGAATTTGAGACTTTTTCATTAAGTTTATGATTTTTGGTGAATTTTTGAATTGGGGATGTCAAATCTGGTTTTTCTGCAGAACGTTTAACACAGCAGCAACTTGATTCCTCTATTGGAAATTCTGCAGTTTGAATTTTGAAATGGAACCAATTTTAAATGAAACTTTGGTCCTAATACTTTAATTTCATAAAAATTTAGAATTGTTAGAGTTGTGGTTTTAAAGATTTGGATTTTCAAAGAAAGATGTATTATGCAGTAAAAGTCAAGCTTTGTTTTTCTAAGTCAGTAACTTTGAGGTTTTATAATTTTTAAATCTGGAATGATATTGAGATACAACCAATTCGAAGTGAAAATTAAGTATGTTTAGCATATATGACTTAAATTTCAGGGCTATCCATGTTTTAATGAGTAAGTTATGGGACTTGGAAGAAGATAAGTTCATTAAGTTTTAAAACAGAATTCTGCAGCAAATTAATCAACTTCCAGGTTATATAACTTCTTCATTAAAAATGATATTGACCTGAAACCAATTGGAAAAGAAACTTGGATGAGTGAAGTCGTACTGTATTAATTTTCAAAGTCATTGGATTTAACGTGGATTTTAAATTGAATTTTGAATGTCACATGCTGCTGCTGTTTTTCTGGTTTTACGCACTGCAGAGCAGTCTCGGTTTTTCCTTTATTCCTAAGGCTAGAGAAACCAGAAAATTATGATCTTTGGTTTGTTAGAAAGCTTATTTCAAGACGAACGCCTGGACATAAAGTTTGCGCAATTCCGAGTTTATTTGCTATATTAAAAACAGAAAAGAAGATAGAGTGTTGAGGATGTCCTAGTGACAGTTATGAGTTTATAAAACTAGAGCTGAACCTTAGTGCTATATGGCTGATTCAATGTGGAATTTTGCTTGATTCTGAGTTGATGTGATGCTGGAAAGGTTGAAAAGAGTAAAGTGAATTGTCTGGTTTGAACCCGTAAGGGTAGTTAAGTCCTATTTTCAGAGGAGATTATGTCCGAATTTTTATAAAAGTATAAGGACTTAATCAAAATAAATATTTAAGGCTTATTTAATGATAGAAACTTCAATGATTCTTTTAAGAAGAGATTATTTGGTATATGAGATCGTTGAGTATTCAGAGAAAGTAAAGAGATATAGAGAAAAGAGAAACCAGAACAGAGAAAAGAGAAACCAGAACAAAGTAAAGAGAAATAAAGAGAAGAGTAATATAATAAAGAGATATTTATATCTATATTTTAGTTGCTTGATGCAACCCAGAGCTATATATATATATATATATATATATATATATTAGTTGCTTGATGCAACCCAGAGCTATATTTAATATATATTAGTTGATTGATGCAACCCAGAGCTATATTTAATATATATTAGTTGCTTAATGCAACCCAGAGCTTCTGTAGGGAAACTAAGTTACCTACAGCTATTTTCCGCTTCCCCAGAGCAGAGCAGAGTATATATATATTTTCCTGCAGTAAGCAGAGGCTGTCTCAAATGAGCGGCTATTATCATATGCGCATTTATTTAGGAACGGAAAATCGTATTCGGAAAATCGGGATTACTCGTGACCGGATAAATGTCGGGATTGCGGACAGCCAACCGACACATGAGCTCATGGCCTGCACTAGGACTAGACATTCATCATATGCATCTATGTGACATTGTTTGGGTGTGTATATTGTAATTGGTTTGCCTAAGTGAATAATTCTGTTTAACTGCTAATTGCTATACTTGATGTAATTGCTCTTGATTGTGTTTGAACCTCATTACTTGTGGTTGTTACTGATTGACTGGATTGTGGTGAATTGGATGTTGATTGAATTGCTTAGGCCTCAGGCCGTGATTGGTACGTTTGAGGTCTAGTTCTGTATAAAGTATCTGATTGGTTCAGCATAGACTTAATGAACCTATGCTTGGAGCAGGATGATCATTTATACTGCGTAGGTAACTTCTTTTATGTTAAGGTCTAGTAAAGTATGAAAAATCAAACTGGTTCAGCATAGATTTAATGAACCTATGCTTGGAACAGGTTGGTCATTTATACAGTCTAGGAAACTTTTAAGAGTTTTATAAAGAAAATATGGGTTTGGCATTTTGAATAATTAACTAATACTTTTAAAGAAGGTTAATTTTCTTTTAGATGTCTCTGAATGAAATTAACTATTTGCGCTTTATTCTTTACTTTCACGGCATTCTCGACCTCTACTGAGAACATGTGGTTTGGTTCTCACCCCCAAATTTTCCACCATTTCAGTGACACAGGTTTGAAGATGTGATTTGAAGCTGCGAGCGATTAGTAGGCTTCCTTTATGGTTTTAATTGCTTTCATAGAGTCCCCTCGCTCTTTTCCTTTGAAGTTTTATTTTATCAGAGGGGTAGGTATTGTATTTGAGTTTTATTTAAAATCTTTTGTATGACAGATATTATTATTAATAATTATGTGATTATTATTACTTGGTGATGCTTGCTATATGATTTTAATTATCAAAAACAAAATTTTCTGGTATTTTTACTAAAACTGGATTGCAATATCGAACTAGAGGCTCAATAGTAAATAGTTAATAAAGGAAAGCAGGTTGGTAACGCCTTACTTTCGGTACGATCATGACGTTCTGGAAGTTGGGTCGTTACAATATGGTATCAGAGCAGTCCTTTCTGTAGAGCCTTGGGAATGGACTGACTATGCTTCACTGCATACTCTGAGTGTCTGTCATGCTTTGTGACTTGTTCTGATAACAAGAGTTTGTGTTTTATTTGCATGACTGTCTGATGATTAACACTGTTGGTTTACCATTGCATGCCTCAAGGTATTAGGTCTGGCCAACTTAATACTAATGATTTATGTATATGGGAACACTAATGGGTTATCATAGACGAAATAGAAGAATAGGTAATGCGATTTACGGGGTTTGGGAGCGTTAGAAGTTATAAAGTTAGTTTCGATTCGACGTATAATCTTTATTCGTGCCACCTTAACTCGTGCTATCCTTTTCTTCGTTGCTTTCATTGGAATTCTCATGTTTGAATTTCCTTCTTAGAATGTGATTTGCTTGTTTCCCAACCATACTTTGTCATTCTTGTATACCTTTGCTTGCCTATGAATCTGATTGCTTATGTAACTCTTTGAATATCCATCCTTAACAATGCCTATGTTTCTATTCATATATTCTGTTTTCTTTGATTTAAGTTCGAATTTATTTTATTCTAGCAATTTTCGAGGGCGAAAATTTTTCTAAGGTGGGTAGAATGTAACAACCCTAGTTTTTGAAAATTAGATAATTAGTTACTTGTGATTTATTTTATTTGCTGATAATTTCATTTTAAGAAAATTATTTTGCTAAAGGTAATTAAATGGAGTTTCATGATAATTGGAGTTTAAATTAACTAGAATTTTTATATAAATTTTATTAGATATTTGGTATGATTGAAGTTATAATTTTGGTTATTGAAAAATATGAAAGAATTGTATAATTTAATTTAAATAAATCCTATTTTGAATGAATTATGTTATTAATTTGAACTCTTAGAAATTATTTTATTAGGAAT
Source organism: Arachis stenosperma (assembly GCF_014773155.1). Lineage (NCBI taxonomy): Eukaryota > Viridiplantae > Streptophyta > Magnoliopsida > Fabales > Fabaceae > Arachis > Arachis stenosperma. Next base: position 64,696,728 of record NC_080385.1, read on the forward strand.
GATTAGATTGATATTTATAAATATTTTAAGTTTAAGTCAATTAATATTTATGTACAATTTTTATTATGATTAACTACTTTATAAATTGAAATTAAAGTTTCGGAGATAGAAAAGTAATAGAGATTTATATGATTTAATCTAGAAAATTGATATTTGAATTTAAATTGTACTTTACAAAATATAATTAACTTGTTCATTTTATAATGTAAATTAGAAATAATTGATTTAACTTAGCAATATTTTGATAAATAATGTTTCTAAATATTTTTAATAGAGTACATTTGATTTTAAAATTATCCTATCCTCCAATTTTATCAAAATATCTATTCATATCTATCCATATTACTTTATAAAATCCCTAATTCCTAAATTCCCAAATCAAACTCAGAAACCCTAATTTCCCAAATTGAAAACCAAGTTCCTAATCAGTAACCCTAATCCTAATTTTCACCCTCCCTCACCACCACTCAGCCGAACCATACCCCCCTTTCTTCCTAAACAGAACAAACACAGAATTGAGAAAGAAACACACAAATGGAGAGGGACAAGAGAGAGATCAGAATCGAAGAAGAGGGAGGAGCCTCGCCGCCACCGCACACCATCACACCCAGCCGCGTCTTGCTCGTCGTCGTGCCATCCACCCACGCCAAGAAGGAAGACAGAAACGGAGGAGAGTAGCGTCGCGTCTGCCGTGAGCTAGTCGCCGAGGAAAGCCGCGTCGCCGTCGTTCATTCCGTTCTGCCGCCATCGCTTCAAGGGTCTATCGTCGCTGCCGACGTCGTTGAAAGGAGGAGAGCGACCACCACGAGGAGCCACCGCCGTCCTCTCTCGTCGTCTTCCTTGGAGCCGTCACCGTCTAGGGGCCAGCAGAGGGAGAGAAAACGAATGCGAGAGTCAAGGTCACCACCGAGGAGAGGAGCTGTGTTCCACGCTGCTGTCGCCACCAGTCCACGGCCACCACTGCGAGGGTTCCGCCGTCGTCGTTCCAGTGCCGCCATTCATGCCCTCCGTTCCCTTCGTCGTTCTATCCAGCATCACCAGCACTGAAGTCAGCTTCTACCACCATCAAGCCTGAAGGGAAGCGCCACTGCTATTGCCGACAGTAGTTTCCCCTTTGTTCCCAATTCCATTCCTGAAATTGTAACATTCTTGCTCAAGCTCTGTTTCCGAATCTATTTCTCTACCATATTTTGTTTTGATTACAATAGTATATGTTAATGTCTCTGTTTAGTATTATCGTCCTTATCCGGAACCACTGATGTCACCGCTATAGAGATGATTGGGATAGGCGCGATTGTCATTGTTGTTGCTGCTCCAGAAGAAGTGAGGCTGCTGCTGCTGTTCCGGCCGTATTGGCTGTTGTAAACTGGGAAAAAGAAAGGGATCGTTGCGTTTAAATTCGACGGTTTCGACTAATTGAGGTAGGGGATTTAACGTTTTTAATTTAGAATGCCTACCAAGTTATTGGATAAGTGCAAATGGTTAATAATATTTAAGAATTTCTTAATCAACATGAATGTCCTGAAATGCTTTTGAAATTAGTTAGTCGTTGTGCATATTCTGAGCTGTGATTGAACTTAGATGCTGTTGTGAATAATTATTAATTTAGTGTAATTTATTAAACTGAAATATGCCCAGTTAATTATTGAACAGCTGTTGAATAGATAATTGATGAATTTAGTTTGGATTGCTGCTGCGAATGTAATTGGTTTTGTTGTTATGAGAGACTAATTGATAGAAATAAGCTTAGTTTAAGATTGAGAAATTTGGATTATTGAATTCAGGTTAAGGCTGTGAATGTCTTTGGGCTTTGTTGTGAATGTTTGAAGTTGTAATTGGTATTATTTTCTCTGATATGGATGGAATTGTTGAAAAGTTCTGACTCTATGTGAGTATACTGAATTAGTTGAGTTGTGTGGCTGAAATTATGATTGGAAATGATTGAGATTTTTGGTTGGAACTTTGGTTGAATTTGTTGATTTTGTGAGATTGAATTATAAATTGTTTGATGAGAGATTATTGTGATTTTGGTATTTTGATGGGTCAAATTGAAACTATTGCTGTTGAGTTGGTTTATTGTAATGGGTTTAGTTAGTGATTAATTGAAGTTGGGCTTAAGGAATAATTGGAAGATTGAATCTTAAAATGTTGAACTAATTGCTGAAAGTCTGATTTTTGAAATTAAAAGTGACTTTGGAAGTGAATCAGTTGTTCAACGATAATCGAAAGGGTAATAGAGTAAATGCTGAGTAAAGTATAATAAAAGTTGTTGTTGAGACTCAATTTTGAGAAGTTTGAATTAATTATAGAACTAGTTATGATTTTTCAAAGTTAAAATGTAAAACTTGATTTTCTGCATTACTTTTAAATGAAGCCGGAGACTTTGAAAATCTAGAACTAATTCTGTAATGATCGGAATTGCGTGGAACCAAGTCTGGATTAAGCTTTGGAATATAGGAAGCTGGATTGGTGAATTTGAGACTTTTTCATTAAGTTTATGATTTATGGTGAATTTTTGAATTGGGGATGTCAAATCTGGTTTTTCTGCAGAACGTTTAACACAGCAGCAACTTGATTCCTCTATTGGAAATTCTGCAGTTTGAATTTTGAAATGGAACCAATTTTAAATGAAACTTTGGTCCTAATACTTTAATTTCATAAAAATTTAGAATTGTTAGAGTTGTGGTTTTAAAGATTTGGATTTTCAAAGAAAGATGTATTATGCAGTAAAAGTCAAGCTTTGTTTTTCTAAGTCAGTAACTTTGAGGTTTTATAATTTTTAAATCTGGAATGATATTGAGATACAACCAATTCGAAGTGAAAATTAAGTATGTTTAGCATATATGACTTAAATTTCAGGGCTATCCATGTTTTAATGAGTAAGTTATGGGACTTGGAAGAAGATAAGTTCATTAAGTTTTAAAACAGAATTCTGCATCAAATTAATCAACTTCCAGGTTATATAACTTCTTCATTAAAAATGATATTGACCTGAAACCAATTGGAAAAGAAACTTGGATGAGTGAAGTCGTACTGTATTAATTTTCAAAGTCATTGGATTTAACGTGGATTTTAAATTGAATTTTGAATGTCACATGCTGCTGCTGTTTTTCTGGTTTTACGCACTGCAGAGCAGTCTCGGTTTTTCCTTTATTCCTAAGGCTAGAGAAACCAGAAAATTATGATCTTTGGTTTGTTAGAAAGCTTATTTCAAGACGAACGCCTGGACATAAAGTTTGCGCAATTCCGAGTTTATTTGCTATATTAAAAACAGAAAAGAAGATAGAGTGTTGAGGATGTCCTAGTGACAGTTATGAGTTTATAAAACTAAAGCTGAACCTTAGTGCTATATGGCTGATTCAATGTGGAATTTTGCTTGATTCTGAGTTGATGTGATGCTGGAAAGGTTGAAAAGAGTAAAGTGAATTGTCTGGTTTGAACCCGTAAGGGTAGTTAAGTCCTATTTTCAGAGGAGATTATGTCTGAATTTTTATAAAAGTATAAGGACTTAATCAAAATAAATATTTAAGGCTTATTTAATGATAGAAACTTCAATGATTCTTTTAAGAAGAGATTATTTGGTATATGAGATCGTTGAGTATTCAGAGAAAGTAAAGAGATATAGAGAAAAGAGAAACCAGAACAGAGAAAAGAGAAACCAGAACAAAGTAAAGAGAAATAAAGAGAAGAGTAATATAATAAAGAGATATTTATATCTATATTTTAGTTGCTTGATGCAACCCAGAGCTATATATATATATATATATATATATATATATATATTAGTTGCTTGATGCAACCCAGAGCTATATTTAATATATATTAGTTGCTTAATGCAACCCAGAGCTTCTGTAGGGAAACTAAGTTACCTACAGCTATTTTCCGCTTCCCCAGAGCAGAGCAGAGTATATATATATTTTCCTGCAGTAAGCAGAGGCTGTCTCAAATGAGCGGCTATTATCATATGCGCATTTATTTAGGAACGGAAAATCGTATTCGGAAAATCGGGATTACTCATGACCGGATAAATGTCGGGATTGCGGGCAGCCAACCGACACATGAGCTCATGGCCTGCACTAGGACTAGACATTCATCATATGCATCTATGTGACATTGTTTGGGTGTGTATATTGTAATTGGTTTACCTAAGTGAATAATTCTGTTTAACTGCTAATTGCTATACTTGATGTAATTGCTCTTGATTGTGTTTGAACCTCATTACTTGTGGTTGTTACTGATTGACTGGATTGTGGTGAATTGGATGTTGATTGAATTGCTTAGGCCTGAGGCCGTGATTGGTACGTTTGAGGTCTAGTTCTGTATAAAGTATCTGACTGGTTCAGCATAGACTTAATGAACCTATGCTTGGAGCAGGATGATCATTTATACTGCGTAGGTAACTTCTTTTATGTTAAGGTCTAGTAAAGTATGAAAAATCAAACTGGTTCAGCATAGATTTAATGAACCTATGCTTGGAACAGGTTGGTCATTTATACAGTCTAGGAAACTTTTAAGAGTTTTATAAAGAAAATATGGGTTTGGCATTTTGAATAATTAACTAATACTTTTAAAGAAGGTTAATTTTCTTTTAGATGTCTCTGAATGAAATTAACTATTTGCGCTTTATTCTTTACTTTCACGGCATTCTCGACCTCTACTGAGAACATGTGGTTTGGTTCTCACCCCCAAATTTTCCACCATTTCAGTGACACAGGTTTGAAGATGTGATTTGAAGCTGCGAGCGATTAGTAGGCTTCCTTTATGGTTTTAATTGCTTTCATAGAGTCCCCTCGCTCTTTTCCTTTGAAGTTTTATTTTATCAGAGGGGTAGGTATTGTATTTGAGTTTTATTTCAAATATTTTGTATGACAGATATTATTATTAATAATTATGTGATTATTATTACTTGGTGGTGCTTGCTATATGATTTTAATTATCAAAAACAAAATTTTCTGGTATTTTTACTAAAACTGGATTGCAATATCGAACTAGAGGCTCAATAGTAAATAGTTAATAAAGGAAAGCAGGTTGGTAACGCCTTACTTTCGGTACGATCATGACGTTCTGGAAGTTGGGTCGTTACAGCAGCTAGCAAGTTGCTCAGAGGTTTGGCAATTTTTGAAAAATCCGTTATAAACCTCCTGTAGAATCCTGCATGCCCCAGAAAGCTTCTGATTGCCTTAATATTAGTGGGTGGTGGTAATTTTTCAATTACCTCTACCTTAGCTTGATCCACCTCTATCCCCTTGTTCGAGATTTTGTGCCCAAGGACAATTCCTTCAGTCACCATAAAGTGACACTTCTCCCAGTTTAAAACCAGGTTAGTCTCTTGGCATCTCTTTAGAACAAGTGCTAAATGGTTAAGGCAGGAGCTGAATGAGTCTCCAAACACTGAAAAGTCATCCATGAAGACTTCCAGAAATTTTTCCACCATATCAGAAAAAATTGAGAGCATGCACCTCTGAAAGGTTGCAGGTGCATTGCATAGGCCAAATGGCATCCTTCTGTATGCAAATACTCCAGATGGGCATGTGAACGCCGTTTTCTCCTGATCCTGGGGGTCTACTGCAATTTGATTATAACCTGAATATCCATCCAGGAAGCAGTAGTATTCATGACCTGCTAGTCTTTCTAGCATCTGGTCTATGAATGGTAAAGGAAAATGATCCTTTCTGGTGGCTGTATTGAGCCTTCTGTAATCAATACACATACGCCACCCAGTAACTGTTCTTGTAGGAACCAGTTCATTTTTTTCATTATGAACCACTGTCATGCCACCTTTCTTAGGGACGACTTGGACAGGGCTCACCCAGGGGCTGTCAGAAATAGGATAAATAATCCCAGCCTCTAGTAATTTAGTAACCTCTTTCTGCACTACTTCCTTCATGGCTGGGTTCAGCCGCCTTTGTGGTTGAACCACTGGCTTGGCGTCACCCTTCAGTAAGATTTTGTGCATGCATCTAGCTGGGCTAATGCCCTTGAGATCACTGATGGACCACCCAAGAGCTGTCTTGTGTGTCCTTAGCACTTGAATTAGTGCTTCCTCTTCCTGTGGCTCTAAGATAGAGCTTATGATTACAGGAAAGGTATCACCTCCCAAAAATGCATATTTTAGGGAAGGTGGTAATGGTTTGAGCTCGGGTTTAGGAGGTTTCTCCTCTTCCTGAGGGATTTTCAGAGGTTCTACTATTTTCTCTGACTCCTCCAGATCAGGCTGAACGTCTTTAAAGATGTCCTCTAGCTCTGATTCGAGACTCTCAGCCATATTGACCTCTCTTACCAGAGAGTCAATAATATCAACACTCATGCAGTCATTTGGGGTGTCTGGATGTTGCATGGCTTTGACAACATTCAACTTGAACTCCTCCTCATTGACTCTCAAGGTTACTTCCCCTTTTTGGACGTCAATGAGGGTTCGGCCAGTTGCTAGGAAAGGTCTTCCTAGAATGAGAGTTGCACTCTTGTGCTCCTCCATTTCCAGCACCACAAAGTCAGTAGGAAAGGCGAATGGCCCAACCTTGACAATCATGTCTTCAATCACTCCTGATGGATATTTAATTGAGCCATCAGCAAGTTGAAGACATATCCTGGTTGGTTTGATTTCTTCAGCTAAACCAAGCTTTCTGATAGTAGATGCAGGTATTAGGTTGATACTTGCCCCAAGATCACATAAAGCTTGCTTGGTGCAAGTGCCCTCTAATGTGCATGGTATCATAAAGCTCCCAGGATCTTTAAGCTTCTCAGGTAAGCTTTTCAGAATGACTGCACTGCATTCTTCAGTAAGGTAAACTTTTTCAGTTTCCCTCCAATCCTTCTTATGACTTAAGATCTCTTTCATGAACTTAGCATAAGAGGGTATTTGCTCAAGTGCTTCTGCAAACGGAATCTTTATTTCAAGAGTCCTGAGATAGTCTGCAAAGCGGGCAAATTGCTTATCCTGTTCCGCTTGGCGGAGTTTTTGAGGATAAGGCATTTTGGCTTTGTATTCCTCAACCTTAGTTGCTGCAGGTTTATTACCTACAGAAGTGGGTTGGGAAGCCTTTTTAGAAGGGTTGTTATCAGCACTTGTATGTGACTGATTCCCCACTGGTATTTGAATGCCAGTGGTGGGAGCTGGAGTGGCGTTAGACGCCACTTCCTTGTTTGTTACTGGCGTTTGAATGCCAGAACCATGCTCCCTTTGGGCGTTCAACGCCGGATTCATGCTTGTTCCTGGCGTTGAACGCCAGGAATGAGCATGGTCTGGGCGTTCAGCGCCAGCTTTATTCCTCTCTGGGCTCTGATTGTCCTCAGAGGGATTTTTAGTATCCACCTGTTCATTTCTTGGTTTCCTGCTGCTTTGAAGTGAGGTATTTAATGTTTTCCCACTTCTTAATTGAACTGCTTGGCATTCTTCTGTTATTTGTTTTGACAGTTGTTTTTCTGTCTGCTTTAATTGTACTTCCATATTCCTGTTAGCCATTCTTGTTTCCTGTAATATTTCCTTGAATTCGGCTAGCTGCTGAGTTAGAAAGTCTAATTGCTGATTGAATTCATTAGCCTGATCCACCGGACTGAGTTCAGCAGTTACTGTTTTAGCTTCTTCTTTCATGGAAGATTCACTGCTTAGGTTCAGATGTTGATTTCTGGCAACTGTGTCAATAAGCTCTTGAGCCTCTTCAATTGTTTTTCTCATATGTATAGATCCACCAGCTGAGTGGTCCAGAGAAATCTGAGCTTTTTCTGTAAGCCCATAGTAGAAGATGTCTAATTGCACCCATTCTGAAAACATTTCAGAGGGGCATTTTCTTAGCATCTCTCTGTATCTCTCCCAGGCATCATAAAGAGATTCATTATCCCCTTGTTTGAAGCCTTGGATGCTTAGCCTTAGCTGTGTCATCCGTTTTGGAGGGAAATAGTGATTCAGGAATTTTTCTGACAGCTGCTTCCATGTTTTTATGCTGTTCTTAGGCTGGTTATTTAACCACCTCTTAGCTTGATCTTTTACAGCAAATAGAAATAGTAATAATCTGTAGACATCCTGATCCACTTTCTTATCATGTACTGTGTCAGCAATTTGCAAAAATTGTGCCAGAAATTCTGTAGGTTCTTCATGTGGAAGACCAGAATACTGACAGTTTTGCTGCACCATGATAATGAGCTGAGGATTCAACTCAAAGCTACTAACTCCAATGGAGGGTATACAGATACTACTCCCATATGAAGCAGTAGTGGGGTTAGCATATGACCCCAGAGTCCTCTTGGACTGTTCATTCCTACTTGCTTCCATGATGGAATACAAGGGATAATTTATATGTTGATTTTTTTTTATTTTTTTTGAATTAATTTTTATAAAATAAAATAAAAAAAACGAAATAAATAAAAGAAATTGAAAATATTTTGAAATTGAAATTTGAATTTTTATATAAAATTTTCGAAAAGAGAAGTTCAAAATTAGTTAGAAAATATAAATTTTTTTTTTGAATTTTGAATTTTGTGATGAAAGAGAAAAACACACAAAAGACACAAGACTTAAAATTTTTAGATCTAATGCTCCTTATTTTCGAAAATTTTGGAGGGAAAACACCAAGGAACACCAAACTTAAAAATTTTAAGATCAAGACACAGGAAAAACTCAAGAACACCTTGAAGATTCACAAGAACACCAAGAACAAAAGGAAGAACACCAAACTTAAAATTTTTAGAAAACTTTATTGAAATTTTCAAAAATTATGAAAGATTAACAAGAAAATACCAAACTTAAAGTTTGGCACAAGATTAAATCAAGAAAAATTATTTTTGAAAAAGGTTCTAAAGCGTATACCCAATTATCAAGAATATAAACCAATACTCTAGCCAATTGGGAATAAATATAACACTTGTTCTAGATATTCCAATTAATGCTTTAAAAAGAACACAAGTGAAACAAGAAAAGACACAAAGCAAGAAAAACTCAAGATCAAACAAGAAAAATAAACAAGAACAACTTGAAGATCAATGAAGAACAAAGAACACAAGTCGAAAATTTTAAAGAAAAATATGAGATATGCAATTGACACCAAACTTAGAACAAGACACTAAACTTCACGAAAATTAGCAATTAATTAAAAGAAAAATAATAAATTTTGAAAAGAAATTTTTGAAAAGAAACTATCCTATCAAGATTTAATGACTCTATAACAATAAAAAATAAAAATAAAATATTCCTAATCTAAGAAATAAAATAAGCCTTCAATTGTCCAAACTCAATAATCCCCGGCAACGGCGCCAAAAACTTGGTGCACGAATTTGTGATTCGCACAACTAACCAGCAAGTGCACTGGGTCGTCCAAGTAATACCTTACGTGAGTAAGGGTCGATCCCACGGAGATTATTGGCTTGAAGCAATCAATGTTTATTTTATTAATCTTAGTCAGGAAGCCAATAGGATTAAAAGTGAAATTACCAGATTTGATTATAAAAATAAAAGAGAATAACAGTGTTACTTGTTGTGCAGTAATGAGAAACATGTTGGTGTTTTGGAGATGCTTTGTCCTTTGAATTTCTACTTTTCCTTGAAATCCTCTTCCCACACGCAAGATTCCTTCCATGGCAAGCTCTATGTAAGGTGTCACCGTTGTCAGTGGCTACATCCCATCCTCTCAGTGAAAACGTTCCTATGCTCTGTCACAGCACGGCTAATCATCTGTCGGTTCTCAATCAGGTTGGAATAGAATCCATTGATTCTTTTGTGTCTGTCACTAACGCCCAGCCCTCAGGAGTTTGAAGCACGTCACAGTCATTCAATCCCGGAATCCTACTCGGAATACCACAGACAAGGTTTAGACTTTCCGGATTCTCATGAATGCCGCCATCAATCCGGCTTATACCACGAAGATTCTGATTAAGGAATCTAAGAGATATTCATTCAATCTGATGTAGAACGGAGGTGGTTGTCAGGCACACGTTCATGGATTGAGGAAGGTGATGAGTGTCACGGATCATCACCTTCTTCACAATTAAGCGCGAATAAACATCTTAGATAAGAACAAGCGTGTTTGAATGGAAAACAAAGGAATTGTATTAAATCATCGAGACGCTGCAGAGCTCCTCACCCCAACAATGGAGTTTAGAGACTCATGCCGTCAAAAAGTATGTAATTCAGATCTGAAAATGTCATGAGGTACAGAATAATTCTCTAAAAGTTGTTTAAATAGTAAACTAGTAACCTAGGTTTACAGAATATGAGTAAACTAAGATAATTGGTGCAGAAATCCACTTCTGGGGCCCACTTGGTGTGTGCTGGGGCTGAGACTAAAGCTATCCACGAGTAGAGGCTTTTCTTGGAGTTAAACTCCAAGTTATGACGTGTTTTGGGCGTTCAACTCCGGATCATGACGTGTTTCTGGCGTTTAACTCCAGACAGCAGCATGTACTTGGCGTTCAACGCCAAGTTACGTCGTCTATCTTCGCGCAAAGTAGAAACTATTATATATTGCTGGAAAGCCCTGGATGTCTACTTTCCAACGCCGTTGAGAGCGCGCCAATTGGACTCCTGTAGCTCCAGAAAATCCATTTCGAGTGCAGGGAGGTCAGGATCCAACAGCATCAACAGTCCTTTTTCAGCCTAAGTCAGATTTTTGCTCAGCTTCCTCAATTTCAGCCAGAAAATACCTGAAATCACAGAAAAATACACACACTCATAGTAAAGTCCAGAAATATGATTTTTGCCTAAAAACTAATAAAATTTAACTAAAAACTAATTAAAACATACTAAAATCTACATGAAATTATCCCCAAAAAGCGTATAAAATATCCGCTCATCACATTCCTGCCCTATAAACTCTGAAATCACTTAACACACATATCACGATATTGAATGGTAATAAGAGATGATTAAAATACACAAATTAAAGACTCTAGGAAGCAAGTTTTCAATCATAGAACAAATTCTAGGAAGGAATTGTAAAACCATGCAAATAGTATGAATAAGTGTGCAAAAGCTTGATAAAAACCACTCAATTGAGCATAAGATAAACCATAAAATAGTGGTTTATCAAGTTTCTTTTCCAAGACAACTAACCAATTGATTTAAGATCGAAGGCTTTCTAGTAAATCAAGAGAAAAGAAAGAAGATGAAGAATGAAAACTATAATTGATCCATAAATTTACAACAGAGCTCCCTAACCCAATGAAAAGGGGTTTAGTTGTTCATAGCTCTGGAAATGGAAGATGATAGAGAAGAGTACATTCTCCAGTAAACTAGAAATTGAAGGAAAAGTAAATATACAGAGTGTAGTTCTCCAAAATGCCCAGCTCCTCTCTAGTTCAAAACTACTCCTATATATACTACTCTTGTTGATCTTCTAGTTAGCACTTCAAGTCTTGGATATGGGCCTTTGATCTTGAGTTGAAGCAGTTACAATCTTCAGTGGGCTCAGCTTTGCTTGCAGAAAGAGTGTGAGTTAGGCATGGGTGGATGTTAGTTAGGACGTTAGTGGTGTTAACGTTAAGTGAAAATGTGGGTCCGAGAACGTTAGTGACGACCACCTTTTTCACTAACGCTCCAAACCAATTTGATCCACGTTAACTTCAACGTTAGTGCCACTAACGTGACCACTAACGTTGCCTCTTAGTCCTTCGCAAATGTTATTGGCATTTACCTTTACCAATAACGCTGCTCTTTACTTTCTTTCCCCACGTTAGTGATCCACGTTAGTGTAACTAACGTGGGCCTTAACGTGGGCATGCCCAAGCTTTGAGAGCGTTAGTGACACTTACCTTTGTCACTAACGCTTCAAATGCCCTGATGACTGCGCATCATGTACCCTTTTTCCTATCTAAAAGGACCATAAAAAGAACACAATCCCATTAAATCAATGTAATTTCATGGAACAAATGATATATATTATAGTACATTGCTTTGAAATGGTTTGTGTTAAATTTCAGGTGGAAAAAGAAGCAAAAAAAGCACAAAACAAGCAAATAAAGCTGGGCGTGCCACCTGGTGCTCTGGGCATGGCACGCCAGGCCAACATTCCAGCAAGGAGATTGAAGAGTTCACCTTGGGCGTGCCACTTGGGTTCTAGGCATGGCACGCCAAACTTAAAAGAATGCAGTTCCAACATGGGCGTGCCACTTGGTTTCTTGGGCGTGGCACGCCAGGCTTAAGTTTCAGAGGAGTAATTTTGAGCCCCACTATGGGCGTGGCACGCCGGGGCATATGCCAGCCTGACCTCCTCCTATTTAAATGAAGATATCTTGAGCTACACAACTCCAAATGAAGTAATTCCAGTGCCATTAGAAAGTATACATCCAGAGCTTTCTTTCTAACCATATATAACACTTTATAATGGACACTGGAATTTGGGAAGATATTGACCCCAAAAAAACAAGAAGAAAAACACGTCACTGCAGAGTTACCAGCCTGACCTCTTCATCTTCAATAGAAAATAACTTGAGTTGTAGAGATCCAAATGAGGTGATCTTGGTGTTTTTGGAAAGCTGACATCAAGCGATTTCCAACGATATATAACACTTTATGGTGGACATTAAAACTAGAGCTGAAAAATTCCATTATTTCAGTGGTGCAAAACCTGGGCGTGCCACTTGATATCGAAGGCGTGGCACGCTAGCTCAAGAATCTCACTATGGCGTGCCACTTGAAGCTTGGGGCGTGGCACGCCAGTTCTAATGGCCAGATAGGAGATTTTGGTGCATCATTGAGGCATGGCATACCAGTTTTGGGCGTGGCACACCAGCTTCACAACATATGGGGCGTGGCACGCCAGAAGTGGGCGTGGAACGCTGGGCTACCTGACAGGCTGACCTCTTCACCTTCAAATGGGCATAACTTGAGCTACAAAGATCCAAATGAGTTGATTCTAAAGGCGTTGGAAATCTAACATTCAAGGCTTTCCAACAATATATAAGACTATAAAGTGGACATTCATTTTGAGGCCCAACCAACTCTATATTTTCAACGTTGTCAAGTAGGTCATACTCCTAAGGACAAAATCAAGTGGGAGTGGCACTTGGAACCACACGCCAACTTCTTCCTGCAGCCCCCAACCTTCAACCAAGCCCACTCCAACTCTCATTCAAGCTAGAATTGTCAACCAATCAAGGCCACAAGAAGCATCTAGAATAGTTTATTTTCATTTCATTGTAATTTGCTTTTAATTTCATTTAAGTTTGTAATTTAGGAGAGCCTATGTAAAGGCCTTAGTTTCATAGAATTAGTCATGCTGGATTTGGGGGGAAGTCCTAGGACCTTCTCCGTTCACGATCAATTTCTTCTCCTCTTCCATTTTCTTACTTGTAAATATTTTAGTTATGAATTACTAACTCTTTCCATTGGAAAAGAGAGCTCTATTATTTTTCAATCGATTGATTGTTTTTATTATTCTTCTTCTCTTCATCTTCTCTTCGATTTACTAGAAAGGATTTCGTTCTTCATGCTAGTGTTCAATCATCTTGGAAAAGAGGTTGAATGCAAAATGGGTTTCATGGGAAACTTGGAAAAGGAAACATGAAACCATGCTTGAAATCCCTTTTGACACTTGAGTAGAATCTGGGTTTTGGTGTTTAGATATGGTGACATATAATCCTCCCTCTAGTTGGACCTATGAGGATGTGTGGTATAATCAGGGAACAAGCTTCATCTCTTCTCATGAGCAATTAGACCAAGGAATTGGCTATTGATCAATATTTGAGAGATTGAGTCACCAAGGAATTAGGGCTCAATCAATCATGATTGCCAAGAGGTCAATGAGTTGCATGATTGAAGATGAGATGAAATCAATTAATCTGGAGAATGCAATATCTCTTAATAATAATGTTTATTTTATCTTTCTTTCTTTTATTTACTTTGTGGTTATTTACATTTTCTGCACTTTACATTTCCAGCACTTTACTTTCTTGTACTTTACTTTCCTTGCCATTTACTTTCTTGCAATTTATTTCTTTCCTTTACATTCATGTCATTTACATTTCCTTGTTGATTATCACTCAAAATTTAATCGTCTAACTAGGATAATTAATCAACTATTGCTTGCTTAATCCAATTAATCTCTGTGGATACAATCCCACTCCATTGTGGGTTATTACTTGGCGATAATTTTGGTGCGCTTGCCAAAAAAACTAATTCACTAATTTTTAAAAGGGGTAGTGAATTCAGATCATCAAGTTTTATGGCGCCGTTGTCGGGGATTAATTGTGATTAACAAACTACCGATTGGTTGATTACCTAGATTAGACACTTTCTTTCTTTATTTTTGTTTTTGTCATTTAATTTCTTTTAATTTTCTCTTGCTAGTAAGGTGTTTTTGTTATTTCCTCACTAAGAATCCCTCATCTGTGACAATGGAGATTCTAATTTTTTTTGGTGATTATTGTTTGCGACAGAGCATTTTGCAAGAAAAAATGGAGTCCACCTCACATTTTGATCAATCATGTCATATGGGATATTGCCCACTACCACAAAATGATTCTAGTCATTATCCTAATGGTGAATGGGATATCACCAAAGAATGATAGAGTATGGGCAATCAAATAAAATGGAATACCTCCCAGAGCCACAAAATAGTTCATATTATTATGATACCTACCAAAATTTTGGCTGGGATTTTAATGCTGTATACCCCATTCATCAAGGACTATCACCCCGTAATCGTCCAACCTATGCACCTCCACAAAATCTTCTAGAAGTTGCAATAGAAGAACTCTCCAAGAGATACCTCTTCATTGCCCAACTCAGTGAGTTCTTAAGGCAAAATGTAAGAGAGGTGATTGAAGATATGGAAATCTCAAGGAGAAATCAAGAAGAGCAAATGAGACAATTGGCACAACATTTTGTTGATGAACCAACCAATGTCTTCCCATGGCCAAGGGAAGAATATCATGCCATCAGTCTAAGGAGTGGAAAAGTGCTTAATGAGGGTGAAAATGAGGAATTGGTAGAGCAAGAAGATGAAATCCTTGTACCAAGTGAGCCACCATTCCAAGATGTTCTTAATAAAGAGGATACTCTAACCATCTCACAACACCCAAGTTCTAAAAATAAAGAAGTAAAGGCAATCAACCAAAACACTGGAATGAGGATTGTGACCAAGATACAAAGGACAACATTCATAAAGAAGAAAAGGTCAACTGCAAACAATCCAACCCCTGCCCCAAAAAGCAAAGCAAATCAAGAAAATAACAAAAGAAAGCTTGTTGGGAAGAGGCCTACACAGGGGACATCAACTTGCTCTTCTCTCTCCTTGAGGTCATTCCTCTTGACAAACTGGAAGAAGAGGAAGAAAGTTGAGAACAACATGTCAAGCTAATGACACTAAAAGAGCGCTTGTTGGGAGGCAACTCAACTGTAGGTAACATTTCCTTTCTTTGCTTAGTTTACTTTCAATAATTTGGCATATGATTGCATTCTAAGTTTGGTGTTGCCATGCAACAATTTGATTTTTATTCTTCACTAGGTACTTGCATCATTCTAAAATGAAAGTGTCACACTATGTTTGGTGTTGCCACTTATTTTTCATGCTATGTACCATGCACACCACTTATTAATGCAATCATATTGCCTCTATTTCCTTCTTGTGCCTTTATTAATTTTGCTTGCTTAAACACATGTACTACTAACACTCTATTGTCTAAGACATTCATGAACTATCATAAACTCCATCACCACTGTTTTATTTGTTGCTTGAGGACAATCAATCATTCTAAGTTTGGTGTGGGAAGGGAAAGAATAGGAAGAAAGTGACAACAACAATGAAGATGAACTACAAGATGGTAATGTTTCTTTTCCTCTTATTTGTTTCCAGTACATTAAAATTGCATGATTGTCTTTTATTTTCTTTGTATACATGTGTGTTGTGAATAAGCATAGCTTGATTGTTAAATTGTAACATGTGCTATGACATTATGACTACCATCTTGAGTTTTATGAGTTCAAAAGCAATTTAGTTTCATGATCATAAACAAACAAGGTAATTAAAGAAGAATTTAGCATGAGCTTATATGTATTGGGAAGCTAACATGATTATTGTTGCTCAATTGCATTTGAATTTGTTTGATGGAAGTTTTTATCTAGGACATTTTATGAAATTTTTGAAATCATGAAAACCTTGAAGAAGCAAATGAAAGTAAGGCAAGAAAAAGAAAAGGGAAAGAATGAGAAAGCTGAAGGCTCTGAGTACCAATGACAATTCATTTGTTAAGTACTTGTGGTGTTTATGTATCAAGCAAAAAGCCTGAAAACAAAAACACTTAGAGTCAAGGCTAGGCTCAAGTGCAAAAGCACTCCCTCAAAGCTCAAGGCTCTGAGCATCAATGATTAGAGAGTAAAGAAAAGAAACAAATGAGCTTAAAGAGTCCTCTAATTAAATGCTTGTGGTGCTTATGTATCAAGTGGTAATACTTGAAAACAAAGCATTTAGAGTCGTAGCTTTCAACACATGGTGCAAAGCACCCAAAAAATAAGCTAAGAAAAGAATGAAAAACTTGTTTCAAAGAAGGAACATAAAGAAAAAGATTTCATAAAATGAGCTAGATAGAAGCATCAATCATTTGAATTTCTTTTGTGATTGTAGCATGCGTAAGAAACTAGCCAACCATGAACATAAATATTGCTATTCTTCTCACCTTGGTTTGTCAAACTTTATTGCATGATTCTTTATTTGCTTGAGGACAAGCAAAGCTTAAGTTTGGTGTTGTGATGACTGCGCATCATGTATCTTTTTTCCTATCTAAAAGGACCATAAAAAGAACACAATCCCATTAAATCAATGCAATTTCATAGAACAAATGATATATATTATAGTACAATGCCTTGAAATGGTTTGTGTTAAATTTCAGGTGGAAAAAGAAGCAAAAAAGAGCAAAAAACAAGCAAATAAAGCTGGGCGTGCCACTTGGTGCTCTGGACGTGGCATGCCAGGCCAAGATTCCAACATGGGAGATTGAAAAGTTCACCTTTGGCGTGCCACTTGGGTTCTAGGCGTGGCACGCCAAACTTGAAAGAATGCAGTTCCAACATGGGCGTGCTACTTGGTATCTTGGGCGTGGCACGCCAGGCTTAAGTTCTAGAGGAGTAATTTTGAGCCCACTATGGGCGTGGCACGCCAAGTCTTGGGCGTGGCACGCGGGGGCATATGCCAGCCTGACCGCCTCTCATTTAAATGAAGATATCTTGAGCTACACAACTCCAAATGAAGTAATTCTAGTGCCATTAGAAAGTATACATCCAGAGCTTTCTAACCATATATAACACTTTATAATGGACACTGGAATTGAGGAAGATATTGACCCAAATACAAGATGAAAAACACGTCACTGCAGAGTTACCAGCCTGACCTCTTCATCTTCAATGGAAAATAACTTGGGTTGTAGAAGTTCAAATGAGATGATCTTGGTGTTTTTGGAAGGCTGACATCAAGAGCTTTCCAAAGATATATAACACTCTATGGTGGACATTAAAACTGTAGGTGAAAAAGGCCATTATTTCAACAGTGCAAAACCTGGGCGTGCCACTTGATATCAAAGGCGTGGCACGCCAGCTCAAGAATCTCACTATGGCATGCTACTAGAAGCTTTGGGCATGGCACGCTAATTGTAATGGCAAGAGAGGAGATTTTGGTGCATCATAGAGGCGTGGCATGCCAGTTTTGGGCGTGGCACGTCAGCTTCACAACATATGCGGCGTGGCACGCCAGAAGTGGGCGTGGCACGCTGGGCTACCTGACAGGCTGACCTCTTCACTTTCAAATGGGCATAACTTGAGCTACAAAGGTCCAAATGAGTTGATTTTAAAAGCGTTGGAAAGCTAACATCCAGGGCTTTCCAAAAATATATAACAATTTATAGTGGACATTAATTTTGAGACCCAACCAACTCCATACTTTCAACGTTGCGAAGTGGGTCATACTCCAAAGGGCAAAATCAAGTGGGAGTGGCACTTGGAACCACATGCCAACTTCTTCCTGCAGCCCCCAACCTTCAACCAAGCGCACTCCAACTCTCATTCAAGCTACAATTGTCAACCAATCAAGGCCACAAGAAGCATCTAGAATAGTTTATTTTCATTTTATTATAATTTGCTTTTAATTTTATTTAAGTTTGTAATTTAGGAGAGCCTATATCAAGGCCTTAGTTTCATAGAATTAGTCATGCTGGATTGGGGGGAAGTTCTAGGACCCTCTGATGCATTCGCATATTTGCCATTTTAACTAGTTAGTTTAGTTAGTTTTAGCTTAGGTTCATTCACTTTCTTTGAAATAAATAGACAAATTTGTGAACTTTTCCTCCATGCATTCATGAACCAAGAATTTAGTGAAAATGGACATAATCCATGCAAATGATTCAAGAAGCTTACATGCAAATTAAGGTGAATGATTTCCTTGAAATTTAATGCATGAGATGGCAAAACTTTGAGAAAAGCTCTTTGGTTTATGATAGGTGATGAAGCAAGAAGACAATGATGCAAGGAAATCTTGGAGCAAGAAGGAGATATATGTTGCCAACTTGATCCTCAAGTTGGCAACGCCCAATTGATGCAACCAAGATGAGAGAGCACGTTGGCAACTTGGTTTCCAAGTTGCCAACGCCCAAAGTGGTGCTGCCAGGAGGTGTAGCACGTTGGCAACTTGGAAACCAAGTTGGCAACGTGCTAGTGCACAATCAGCGGAAATTGCAACCTGACCTTCCCTTCTTCAAGGATGAATATCTTGAACCACAAGGATCCAATTGGCATGATTCCAATTGCGTTGAGAAGCTGACATCAAGAGCTTTCCAACGATATACAATAGTCCATAATGTGGCAAGGAATGGAAGCTCAAATCAGAGGGAAACTTAAGCCCCAAGAGCAAGGAAATGAAGCATTGCAAGTTGCCAACTTGAGCAGCAAGTTGGCAACGCCAGGAGCCATCAGGGGAAGCCACCAGGGGAAGAGTAGCACGTTGCCAACGCCAACACCAAGTTGGCAACGCCCAAGCCAAGTTGAAGAAGAGCCTGGCGTTGTTGCTGGCGTGTTTGCCAACAACTTGGGCAACAACGCCCAGGCAGCTTGAGGATGCTCTCTTCAAGAACGTGTATCTTGAGCTAGAAAACTCCAATTGAGGTGAAATCAGTGGCATTGGAAAGTAGACATCAAGAGCTTTTCAACCATATATCACAATATGAAATTGGAGTTCATTTGAAGGTTCAAATGTTGGCTTCATTTAGAGCCTCAAACATGGAAAGTATTGTTTCTGGCTAGGCACCAAGTCTTGGTGCCAACCAAGTTGCCAACGCCCACAAGTGCACCAACCAACGTTGCCAACGCCCACAAGTGCACCAACCAGCGTTCCAAACGCCCAAATGCTGCACCACTCACGTTGCCAACGCTAGATGGGCGTTGCCAACGCCAACTTACCAAAACAAGGCAGCCTGAACATGTCCACTTCAATGGAAGATATCTTGAGCTACAGAGATCCAAATTGAGTGCTTCCAGTTGCGTTGGAAAGCTGACATTTAGAGCTTTCCAACCATATATAATAGTCCATGGTGGAGCACAAAATTGAAGCCAAACCAGAGTCATCTTTAGACCCTAAAAACAAGAACATGAAGTGAAATTCAAGGGAGCTAGAGATGAGCCTTGGATGTGGGATCGAGCACGTTGCCAACGTGCATTAAGGGGGCGTGTTTTGCAACAACGCCAGCCTCAAGCCCCTGCCTTGGGAGGCTAGGCACGAGCACGTTGCCAACTTGGGGTTGAGGGTGCGTTATTCACAACAACTTGGCAACAACTTGGCAGATTGACCTTACCTTCTTTGAGGAACCATAACTTGAGCTAGGAAAGTCCAATTGAGGTGATTCCAGTGGCATTAGAAAATAGACATCAAGAGCTTTCCAATGATGTATAATAGTCCATATTGAAGCTGAAGGTTGACACTCAAATTCTGGGCTACATTTAGCATGAAAGTAAGGCCAAGAAGAGAAGAGCAAGTTGTTTGCAACAACTTGGGCTAGCAACGCCCAAGTCTCAAACTCACTTCCAGGAAATTGGCATGCACGTTGCCAACGTGCACTAAGGCCTGAGTTATTGCCAACAACGCCCATCAATGGGCCAGAATTGGTGCCAACTTGCTCTACTTCCCCTATTCATCACAAAGGCCAAAACACCTCCAATGGAGCCAAGAATTCAACAAAGAGGAAGCCCATATTGCTAACCCAAGTGAAGATCTTTGGAAGAGCTTTAGGACTAGTATAAATAGAGATTGAGTTTGTACTTGTAGGGGACTTTTACACTTTTAGATACTTTTTGACACTTAGAACTTTTTCACACTTTTTAGCACTTGTATTAGAGACTCTTGTGGTACTTCCGAGAGAAGACCCAGAGAACCAATTTTGGTTCATCTTGGAACTTCTCTTCTTCATTTTCTTAATCTTCAAGCATTTCATTCTTCTTCTTCTTCTTCTTTTTCTTCTTCCTTTACATTTAGTTTAATTTTGATTTATGGCAATTGTTGTTGAATTTGGAGCAATGACTCACTAAACCCCACATTCATTAGGGGGAAGAGCTCTGCTAGTTACAATGGATTGATGAACTCCTCTTTTCTCCTCAATTCATGAGGTTGATCCAAAGAGGAAACTCTTGTTCTTCAAAGATTCAACCACCATCGAGAGAGGGGTTAATCTATGAGAATTGTGTGGTGAATTTGAGAAATGAGCCACATAATTCAGTTTAGAGTTCATCCTTTCATGATTCTCTCAATCAATATACCTTGGTTAGTATGTGAGATGTAACTCTCCATGGTTGAGATTCTGGGAATTGTGTGGCTGGATTAGACTTAAGCTTCATCTCTTCTCATGAACAATTAGATCACGAGAGTGGCAATTGGCTATGTTGAGAGAGATTGAATCACCAAGAGATTGGGGGTCAATCAACCACTTGCCATGGATCTATACCCATGATTGAGGAAGATTTGACTAACATCAATTCATGAAAATTAGCATCTCTGATCCCTAATGATCTTCTCTGTCATTAATTCTCATTTCTCTTGCTCTAGTTATTTGATTACCCATTTCCCAATCCCCTTCTACACTCTTGCAATTTATTATTCTTGTCATTTACATTCTGTTTCTTTATTTCTTGCTATTTACTCTTATGCTCTTTAGAATTCAGCACTTTATTTTATTGCAATTTACTTTTGATGTCATTTAAGTTTCTTGCAATTTAAGTTTCCGTCATTTACCTTCATTATATTTCTATTGTCTTGTTCTTAAATTCCTTGCAATTTAAATTCCTGCACTTATGTTCAAAAGTTACATTAATCACAAAATTAAAATCTTATTCGCTTAACTAAATCTACCATTTAACTAAAGTTGCTTACTCTACCAATCTCCGTGGGATCGACCTCACTCTAAGTGAGTTTTACTACTTGATACGACCCGGTATACTTGCCGGTTGTACGTGAAATCTAATTTTTACGTATCAAGTTTTTGGCGCCGTTGCCGGGGATTGGAAAAGATTGACAATGATTAAGTGAATGGTAGTTTAGATTAAGCAATTTTTTTCTTTGTACAGTTCTTTTAATTTTTTGTTTTCTTTTTGACACTAAGGTGTTTGAGTTATTGCCTCACTAAGAAATTCTTCTCTCTGACATGAGTTTCAATTTTATTTGGTGTGGTGTGTTACAAAATTCAAATGGAGTTCAACTTATCTTGTGATCAAACAAATTTTCTGGGATATCACCCACCATCACCAATTGACTATTCTAATGGTGGTTGGGAATATCACCAAGAAAATACAAATTCTGAGCACTCCAATCCATGGAGATTTGCCTCAGAGACACAAGATGAGCAAGAGAATCATATGGGATACCAACCACCACCACAAAATGATTCATATCATTATCCTTATGGTGGATGGGAATATCAACAAGAAATGATGGATCATGAGCAATCAACCCAAATGGGATATGCCCCAAGGTCACATAATGATCAAGAAAGTTACATGGGGTATTTTCCACCACCACAAAATGATTCAAGTTACCATACTAATTGTGGTTGGGAAAATCAAGACCAAGGAATGATGGGGTTTGAGCAATCAAACCAAATGGGATGCTTCACAAGAACACAGAATGATTCATACTCCTATGAATGGGACAACTATCCAAATTGTGATTGGGAAGGACCAAACCAAGGAGAATTCAATGTTTCTTATCCCATTCATCATGAGCCAGCACCTCTTAATTATCCAACCTCACCTCCAAATTTTTCATATCAAAATTCTTCACCACTTGAGTATGCCTCAACACAAAGTTTCCTCCAAAATCCATACCATTCATCCCATCAATCACACAACTTATTCCACACCCCTCAACACAACTTCACCACAACACATTCACGTCACCAAAATTACTCTCAACCTTCATCTCTTGAATTAACAGATGAGGAATACCTTGAAGGCATTGAAATACAGAGAAAATTAGTGGAATTTTACACAAAATCCCCATCTTGGGAAGAAACCATCCTCGAGCAGATAAATGGGTCCTTAGAGCAAACAAAGAGGAACTTAGAACCATCAAACAGTACGGAGGAAGACAAATTTGTGGGTGAGGAAGTGGAAAAGCAAGATGAGGAAGCCTCTGTGACAAGAGAAATTTCAATGAAAAATGAGGTAGAGGTGGTTGAACCTGAAATTGCACTTGAGATGACAAGAGAACATGAAGACTCACAACTCTCACAAACTTCCCTGGACCAAAACGCCTCAACACTTGAAACCATGATTGAAAGGTATGAAGAGGAGATGAAGAAATGTTGGGAAGATCAACAAACCTCCTCCATGATAGAGCTATTAAAGCAAATGTTGGGTGCAAAGAAAGGAGTGGAAGAGCATGAACGTGAGGAAGTCATTCCAGAGAATTCACACTCAAGTGAAGCAGAAAATCACATGAAGGAAGGGCTCATGGAACCACCAATACAAAAGGCTTTTGATGAAAAGAAGACTCCAACAATCACACAACCACCAAGACTTGGATTCAAGGAAGTGAAGGCAATTAACAAAAGCACCAAGAAGAGGATTGTGACCAAGCTACCAAGGACAACATTCATGAAGAAAAAAGGGTCAACCACAAGCAATCCTCCCCATGATCCAGCAAGCAAGCTCAATCAAGCCATTAACAAAAGAAAGTTTGCTGAGGAGAGGCCAAGACAGGGGACACTAGCTGAATCTTCTCCCCCCTTAAGGTCATTCCTATTAACAAACTGGAAGAAGAGGAAGAAAGTGAACAACATGTCAACCATAGGTATAATTTCTCTTCTCTGCTTTGTTTTCGTTCTTTGTTTTATTTAAATTCAATAAATTGGCATATGGTTACATTTTAAGTTTGGTGTTGCCTTGCAACAAATTGTTTTCAATCTTTTTGGATGATTGCATCAAATCAAAAATGAAAGTGACACACCAAGATTCTAAGTTTGGTGTGCCATTTATTTTCTATGCAATTTATTCAAGCAACACTACTTGTCTGCATAATCATGATGCCTCTGCAGTTTTAGTTTTCTCTTTTGATTTGACACTTTTGCATTCTACTTGCTTTAGTTATTTTTCTATCTTTAAATGCTTTCATTTAGTTTGCTTATTAACTGTTTTTGTTAATACATTACCAAGAGATCCTTATTCATGACAGATTCTTAGCTTGGTGATTGTATTTAACAATACAACAGTTTCATTTGCTTAGTTTTAATTCAAATAAATTGACATATGATTGCATTCTAAGTTTGGTGTTGCTATGCAACAAAATTTGTTTCCAATCTTTACTGGATACTTGCATTAATTCCAAGTGAAAGTGTCACACTAAGTTTGGTGTGCCACTTATCTTTTATGCAATGTATTGTGCTCACCTTCTTAAGTTTGCAATCAAAATGTCTCTGTCTCTTGTGCCTTAATTGTTATCTTTAATTTTGTTTGCTTGAAACACATGTGCTACTAATGTTTCATTGTGTAAGACATTCATGATCTATCTTAGCCCCATAGCCACGGTTCTAATTGTTGCTTGAGGACAAGCAATCATTCTAAGTTTGGTGTGGGAAGGGAAAGAAAAGGAGGAAAAGGACAACAATAGAGAAGATAAATTACAAGGTTGTAAAGTTCTTTTTTTCTCTCATTTGTTTCCAGCACTTTAAATTGCATGATTGTCTTATTACCTTCTCTGTATACATGTGAGATATGAATGGGCATAGTTTGATTTCTAAATTGCAATATGCTGCTGTGGCATTATGACTACCAACTTGAGTTTTGTGAATTCAAAAGTAATAAAGCATCATGATCATAAACAAACAAGGAATTAAAGAAGAACTAAGCATGTGCATACAAGTATTGGAAGGCTAGTATGTTTGATTATTGCTCAAGTACATTAGATTTTAGTTAATTGAAGTTTTCATCTAGGACATTTTGTGAAATCTTTTGAAATCATGAAAACCTTGAAAAAAAAGAAGAGGCAAAGAAAAGAAAAAGGGAAAGAATGAGAAAGTTGAAGGCTCTGAGTACCAATGACAATTTCATTGTTATGTACTTGTGGTGTTTATGTATCAAGTAAAATGCTTGAAAACAAAACACTTAGAAGTCAAGGCTAGGCTCAAGTGCAAAAGCACTCCCTCAAAGCTCAAGGTTCTGAGCATCAATGATTAGAGAGTCAAGAAAAGAAAAGAAAAAATGAGCCTAATGAAGTCCTCTAATTAAATGCTTGTGGTGCTTATGTATCAAGTGGTAATACTTGAAAACAAAGCATTTAGAATCGTAGCTTTGTTATTAACTCATGGGGCAAAGCACCCAAAAGGAGAAGCTAATAAGAAAAATCAAAAGCTTATTTCAAGGAAGAATTATAAGAAAAAGATTTCATAAAGTGAGCTAGATAGAAGCATCAATCATTTACATTTCTTTTGTGATTGTAGCATGCATAGAAAACTAGCTTGCCATGAACATTAACTTGCTGTTCTTCTAACCTTGGATTGTCAATCTCTATTGCATGATTCTTTTCTTGCTTGAGGACAAGCAAGGTTTAAGTTTGGTGTTGTGATGCATTCGCATATTTGCCATTTTAACTAGTTAGTTTAGTTAGTTTTAGCTTAGGTTCATTCACTTTCTTTGAAATAAATAGACAAATTTGTGAACTTTTCCTCCATGCATTCATGAACCAAGAATTTAGTGAAAATGGACATAATCCATGCAAATGATTCAAGAAGCTTACATGCAAATTAAGGTGAATGATTTCCTTGAAATTTAATGCATGAGATGGCAAAACTTTGAGAAAAGCTCTTTGGTTTATGATAGGTGATGAAGCAAGAAGACAATGATGCAAGGAAATCTTGGAGCAAGAAGGAGATATATGTTGCCAACTTGATCCTCAAGTTGGCAACGCCCAATTGATGCAACCAAGATGAGAGAGCACGTTGGCAACTTGGTTTCCAAGTTGCCAACGCCCAAAGTGGTGCTGCCAGGAGGTGTAGCACGTTGGCAACTTGGAAACCAAGTTGGCAACGTGCTAGTGCACAATCAGCGGAAATTGCAACCTGACCTTCCCTTCTTCAAGGATGAATATCTTGAACCACAAGGATCCAATTGGCATGATTCCAATTGCGTTGAGAAGCTGACATCAAGAGCTTTCCAACGATATACAATAGTCCATAATGTGGCAAGGAATGGAAGCTCAAATCAGAGGGAAACTTAAGCCCCAAGAGCAAGGAAATGAAGCATTGCAAGTTGCCAACTTGAGCAGCAAGTTGGCAACGCCAGGAGCCATCAGGGGAAGCCACCAGGGGAAGAGTAGCACGTTGCCAACGCCAACACCAAGTTGGCAACGCCCAAGCCAAGTTGAAGAAGAGCCTGGCGTTGTTGCTGGCGTGTTTGCCAACAACTTGGGCAACAACGCCCAGGCAGCTTGAGGATGCTCTCTTCAAGAACGTGTATCTTGAGCTAGAAAACTCCAATTGAGGTGAAATCAGTGGCATTGGAAAGTAGACATCAAGAGCTTTTCAACCATATATCACAATATGAAATTGGAGTTCATTTGAAGGTTCAAATGTTGGCTTCATTTAGAGCCTCAAACATGGAAAGTATTGTTTCTGGCTAGGCACCAAGTCTTGGTGCCAACCAAGTTGCCAACGCCCACAAGTGCACCAACCAACGTTGCCAACGCCCACAAGTGCACCAACCAGCGTTCCAAACGCCCAAATGCTGCACCACTCACGTTGCCAACGCTAGATGGGCGTTGCCAACGCCAACTTACCAAAACAAGGCAGCCTGAACATGTCCACTTCAATGGAAGATATCTTGAGCTACAGAGATCCAAATTGAGTGCTTCCAGTTGCGTTGGAAAGCTGACATTTAGAGCTTTCCAACCATATATAATAGTCCATGGTGGAGCACAAAATTGAAGCCAAACCAGAGTCATCTTTAGACCCTAAAAACAAGAACATGAAGTGAAATTCAAGGGAGCTAGAGATGAGCCTTGGATGTGGGATCGAGCACGTTGCCAACGTGCATTAAGGGGGCGTGTTTTGCAACAACGCCAGCCTCAAGCCCCTGCCTTGGGAGGCTAGGCACGAGCACGTTGCCAACTTGGGGTTGAGGGTGCGTTATTCACAACAACTTGGCAACAACTTGGCAGATTGACCTTACCTTCTTTGAGGAACCATAACTTGAGCTAGGAAAGTCCAATTGAGGTGATTCCAGTGGCATTAGAAAATAGACATCAAGAGCTTTCCAATGATGTATAATAGTCCATATTGAAGCTGAAGGTTGACACTCAAATTCTGGGCTACATTTAGCATGAAAGTAAGGCCAAGAAGAGAAGAGCAAGTTGTTTGCAACAACTTGGGCTAGCAACGCCCAAGTCTCAAACTCACTTCCAGGAAATTGGCATGCACGTTGCCAACGTGCACTAAGGCCTGAGTTATTGCCAACAACACCCATCAATGGGCCAGAATTGGTGCCAACTTGCTCTACTTCCCCTATTCATCACAAAGGCCAAAACACCTCCAATGGAGCCAAGAATTCAACAAAGAGGAAGCCCATATTGCTAACCCAAGTGAAGATCTTTGGAAGAGCTTTAGGACTAGTATAAATAGAGATTGAGTTTGTACTTGTAGGGGACTTTTACACTTTTAGATACTTTTTGACACTTAGAACTTTTTCACACTTTTTAGCACTTGTATTAGAGACTCTTGTGGTACTTCCGAGAGAAGACCCAGAGAACCAATTTTGGTTCATCTTGGAACTTCTCTTCTTCATTTTCTTAATCTTCAAGCATTTCATTCTTCTTCTTCTTCTTCTTTTTCTTCTTCCTTTACATTTAGTTTAATTTTGATTTATGGCAATTGTTGTTGAATTTGGAGCAATGACTCACTAAACCCCACATTCATTAGGGGGAAGAGCTCTGCTAGTTACAATGGATTGATGAACTCCTCTTTTCTCCTCAATTCATGAGGTTGATCCAAAGAGGAAACTCTTGTTCTTCAAAGATTCAACCACCATCGAGAGAGGGGTTAATCTATGAGAATTGTGTGGTGAATTTGAGAAATGAGCCACATAATTCAGTTTAGAGTTCATCCTTTCATGATTCTCTCAATCAATATACCTTGGTTAGTATGTGAGATGTAACTCTCCATGGTTGAGATTCTGGGAATTGTGTGGCTGGATTAGACTTAAGCTTCATCTCTTCTCATGAACAATTAGATCACGAGAGTGGCAATTGGCTATGTTGAGAGAGATTGAATCACCAAGAGATTGGGGTTCAATCAACCACTTGCCATGGATCTATACCCATGATTGAGGAAGATTTGACTAACATCAATTCATGAAAATTAGCATCTCTGATCCCTAATGATCTTCTCTGTCATTAATTCTCATTTCTCTTGCTCTAGTTATTTGATTACCCATTTCCCAATCCCCTTCTACACTCTTGCAATTTATTATTCTTGTCATTTACATTCTGTTTCTTTATTTCTTGCTATTTACTCTTATGCTCTTTAGAATTCAGCACTTTATTTTATTGCAATTTACTTTTGATGTCATTTAAGTTTCTTGCAATTTAAGTTTCCGTCATTTACCTTCATTATATTTCTATTGTCTTGTTCTTAAATTCCTTGCAATTTAAATTCCTGCACTTATGTTCAAAAGTTACATTAATCACAAAATCAAAATCTTATTCGCTTAACTAAATCTACCATTTAACTAAAGTTGCTTACTCTACCAATCTCCGTGGGATCGACCTCACTCTAAGTGAGTTTTACTACTTGATACGACCCGGTATACTTGCCGGTTGTACGTGAAATCTAATTTTTACGTATCACCCTCTCCGTTCACCATCAATTTCTTCTCCTATTCCATTTTCTTACTTGTAAATATTTTAGTTATGAATTACTAACTCTTTCCATTGGGAAAGAGAGCTCTATTATTTTTCAATGGATTGATTGTTTTTATTCTTCTTCGTCTCTTCATCTTCTCTTTGATTTACTAGAAAGGATTTCGTTCTTCATGCTAGTGTTCAATCATATTGGGAAAGAGGTTGAATGCAAAATGGGTTTCATGGGAACCTTGGAAAAGGAAACATGAAACCATGCTTGAAATCCCTTCTCACACTTGAGTAGAATCTGGGTTTTGGTGTTTGGATATGGTGACATATAATCCTCCCTCTACTTGGACCTATGAGGATGTGTGGTATAATCAGGGAACAAGCTTCATCTCTTCTCATGAGCAATTAGACCAAGGAATTGGCTATTTATCAAGATTTGAGAGATTGAGTCACCAAGGAATTGGGGCTCAATCAATCGTGATTGCCAAGAGGTCAATGAGTTGCATGATTGAAGATGAGATGAAATCAATTAATCCAGAGAATGCAATATCTCTTGATCCCAATGTTTATTTTATCTTTCTTTCTTTTATTTACTTTGTGGTTATTTACATTTTCTACACGTTACATTTCCAGCACTTTACTTTCTTATACTATACTTTCGCTGCCATTTACTTTCTTGCACTTTATTGCTTTCGTTTACTTTCATGTCATTTACATTTCCTTGTTGATTATCACTCAAAATTGAATCGTCTTACTAGGATAATTAATCAACTATTGCTTGCTTAATCCAATTAATCTCTGTGGATACGATCCCACTCCATTTTGGGTTATTACCTGGCAATAATTTTGGTGCGCTTGCCAAAAGAACTAATTTACTAATTTTTAAAGGGGTAGTTGATGTGCGGAAAACGTTCCGACACAAAACTCACCGGCAAGTGCACCGGGTCGCATCAAGTAATAATAACTCACGGGAGTGAGGTCGATCCCACAGGGATTGAAGGATTGAGCAATTTTAGTTTAGTGGTTGGTTTAGTCAAGCGAATCAAGATTTGGTTGAGAGATTTGTGATTAACAGAATTTAAATTGCATGGAAAATAAAGGGAATGGGTAAATTGCATGAAATTAAAGAGAACTGAAACTTAAAGTACTGAATCTTAAAGAACAAGAAATTAAATGGCAAAAACATAGAACGCAAGAAATGTAAATTGCAGAATCTTAAATTGCAAGAAATGTAAATGGCTTCAATTATAAAGGGAATTGGGAATTGGATTTGCAGAAATTAAACAAGGAAAAGTAAATTGCCACAAAGAGAGAAGTAGAAGATAACTTGGATTGAATCGGATCTAAAAACAGAAATGTAAATGAGATTGAAAAGCATTAAACAGAGAATGTAAAATTGCAATTCAGATCTCAGGACCCAAGAGACTAGATAACCAAGTCTAGATCTCAATGCCTTCCTAGATCCACCAAGAACAATTTCAAAGGAAATAAAGATTGCAGAGAAAGTAGATGAAGAAGTAATTAACCGAAACGGAAATTCAATTGTGCAGTAAAATTAAACAAGATCCCAAGCTGAGATTGAAACAGAAGTTCTTCCATTCTCCACCCAAGATCCGAAGCAAGAGAAGTAAAGAGTATTCAGGCAAGAACAAGGAAGAAGAGAGATCAATTCTCCTCCCAAATTCCCTTGAATTAAAAACAACAATGCTAAAATGTAAAGTGAGCTCTCTACTAAGTGTACTATGAATTCTCCAAGGGAAAACTCTCTATGAAAACTCAAAAAAAAAGCTCTGCTAAAAACTTAAATCCTAAGCTATTTATACACTTTCTTCCAATGGTCTTCAAGCCTTGAATTGGGCCTTTGCTCTTGATGGAATTGGGTTGATAGAGGCCTTGGTTGATTGCTCTTGGAGTTGGGGAGAGAACCAAAGTGAACCGGGTTTGGAATCATGAAAGCTTGAGTAAAAGTTTGAGGCAAACTTTTACTCAAACTTTTTACATCAGCTACCCCATCCTTGCTGCTACCAACGTTTGAGCCAAAGTTTGGGGTCAAACTTTTGCTCAAATGTTGGCCCCCTTATGCACACTCATGGCGCCAACGTTTGCCAAAAAGTTTGAGGCAAACGTTGGCGCAAACTTTTGCTCTCCAGGGTGTTGATTTGTGAAGCCAACGTTTGCCAAAAAGTTTGAGGCAAACGTTGGCTCAAGCTTTTCTCCCAAAAGTTTGCGCAAAAGTTTGAGGCAAACTTTTGCTCAAGCTTTTTGCTCGCTGGTTCGTTTTCACTTATTCCAAAAGTTTGAGCTAAAGTTTGAGGCAAACTTTTGCTCAATCTTTTTGTTCTCTCTTCCTCCTAGCCATTCCTTCTTGCTTCAACCTTTCTCCAAGCTTTCTTCACCTATCATTAATCAACCAAGCACATCAAAGCTATGCTCAAAATCATGAGATTGTCATTCTTTCATAATATGTGACAATTATAGCATAAAACCTCATGAAATTGCATTAATTCATCTATGGTTGATTAAATCAAAGGAAACATAAAAATCTACCCAATTGGCTTGCTTATGGCTCAAGAAAGTACATAATTCAATTGAAAACAAAAGAAAAAGGCTAGTGAAACTAGGCTAAGATGACTTGTCATCACAACACCAAACTTAAAACTTGCTTGTCCCCAAGCAAGAAAGGACTTATGCTCAACGGTTCTTTCAATTAAGACGGATTGAAGAATAACTTGTCAGGTCCTGTGAGTGAAGTGATTAAGTGACAGTGGGGTGAACTCTAAATCATATGCTCATGCAAGGGCTTCAGTGCTCACTAGTCCCTACATCTTGGGAGTCTTAGGTCTTAGGATTTCCATCCAAATGGTATCATGGAGATCTCTTTATATGTAATCACCTTGAAGCAGCTTATAGTTTCTTTGCTTTGGCCTTGACTCTAAGTGTCATGTCTCAAAGCGGCTCTTTAGATAAGCTTTCAATCAATACTCCTAAACCAGTTGGTTTTAAGGTATTAGGTGTTAAAGCACCCCTAAGGATTTACTTGCTCAAGCCTCTTTCTTTGACACAATTCGACCACAAGCATTTACTAGGCTAACAACTCTTTGAGTTATTGTTTCTTCTTTCTTCTGCCTAGTAATTGATGCTCAGAGCCTTGGGCCATGTTCTTTTTGCTTTTGTATTTTCTTTATTTTCTTTTGTTTTGTTTGCTGCTTCTTGGATCAATAAATTTTTGAGAATCTCCACAATACTTCTTTGAACTTCATGTCCTGCCTATGTGCTCCCATGCAAGTTTTCATAAGCATGCAACCTCAATATATAATCACACAACTAGAACCGCCACTTCTCCTAATCTTTTGCTTGCCTCAAAATTGTTTAATTCCTCAATCCTTCTTTACAAAGAACTATCATGTGATGCATTTTTTGACATATTGAGTGCAAACAAGTTTTGGAGAGTATAGTGTTGTAAATGATCTAACATCTTGATTATTGAATTGCAGAAAAACTATACTATGCAGTCAGACAGGGGTATTATGTAACTTTTAATTTAGCAGCATCTGATACAAAATAATCACTGAACAATACAACCTTTTGGAGTTCGCTTACTGCCCTCTTCTTCATCATCATCATTGCTGGTCTTCACATTTCTCTTTCATTCCCTTGATTGATGATGCTTAATCTTTCCAAAAGCTTGTATAATGCTCTGCAATGATATTGAAAGTTGCTTGTTCCCCAAGCACTTGAAAGATGGTCAACAAGCATGAATTATTTGTGGGCTTTTGAACTTACTTTGGTGTGAGAACACCAAACTTAGTACCTTGCCAATAGTTCTCATGCATCAAATTGACCATATGTGGAACTCGTTTTCTTTGCTAAAGGCAATAAGACTAAAAAATAGAAAATAGACATTGGTTAAGTAGTTTCTCTGATTGCTTGGAGCTAGCAACCCTTTATGCAGAAGGTGAGAATGTGTTTTTAAATGAGATTTTTGGTGGAACACTAAACTTAGCATTCTTCATTCTCCCTTTGTTTTTGTGTGCAACACCAAACTTAACTCCTTGCAATATAGATAAAACTACTTAGCCTCTTTATTGAAATAGCTACGGAAAGAAAACTACCTCAGGTTGGGTTGCCTCCCAACAAGCGCTTCTTTATTGTCACTAGCTTGACATCTTGTTCTTTGATCATGGAGGCTGAAAATCATAATGCCTTAGCTTTTCTCCTCTTACTGTGAACTTCCTTCCAATCTCCTCCATTTCTTGTTGCTCTTCTTCAGAAATTCCAGAGGTAGAGAACTTTCTCCTGGTTTATGCCACACAACCAAAACAGCAAAGATACACAGAACACTCTCTAGCTTGAGTGCAGTGAGAGTTAGTAGAGACAAAGTCTCAAACAGTTAGTGTGCAAGTTAGAAAAAGAAAAAAAGTGCTTGATCTAAATTACCACCTCACTTAATCATTGTCAATCTATTTCAATCCCCGGCAACGGTGCCAAAAACTTGATGTGCAGAAAACGTTCCGACACAAAACTCACCGGCAAGTGCACCGGGTCGCATCAAGTAATAATAACTCACGGGAGTGAGGTCGATCCCACAGGGATTGAAGGATTGAGCAATTTTAGTTTAGTGGTTGGTTTAGTCAAGCGAATCAAGATTTGGTTGAGAGATTTGTGATTAACAGAATTTAAATTGCATGGAAAGTAAAGGGAATGGGTAAATTGCATGAAATTAAAGAGAACTGAAATTTAAAGTGCTGAATCTTAAAGAACAAGAAATTAAATGGCAGAAACTTAGAACGCAAGAAATGTAAATTGCAGAATCTTAAATTGCAAGAAATGTAAATGGCTTGAATTATAAAGGGAATTGGGAATTGGATTTGCAGAAATTAAACAAGGAAAAGTAAATTGCCACAAAGAGAGAAGTAGAAGATAACTTGGATTGAATCGGATCTAAAAACAGAAATGTAAATGAGATTGAAAAGCATTAAACAGAGAATGTAAAATTGCAATTCAGATCTCAGGACCCAAGAGACTAGATAACCAAGTCTAGATCTCAATGCCTTCCTAGATCCACCAAGAACAATTTCAAAGGAAATGAAGATTGCAGAGAAAGTAGATGAAGAAGTAATTAACCGAAACGGAAATTCAATTGTGCAGTAAAATTAAACAAGATCCCAAGGTGAGATTGAAACAGAAGTTCTTCAATTCTCCACCCAAGATCCGAAGCAAGAAAAGTAAAGAGTATTCAAGCAAGAACAAGGAAGAAGAGAGATCAATTCTCCTCCCAAATTCCCTTGAATTAAAAACAACAATGCTAAAATGTAAAGTGAGCTCTCTACTAAGTGTACTATGAATTCTCCAAGGGAAAACTCTCTATGAAAACTCAAAAGAAAAGCTCTGCTAAAAACTTAAATCCTAAGCTATTTATACACTTTCTTCCAATGGTTTTCAAGCCTTGAATTGGGCCTTTGCTCTTGATGGAATTGGGTTGATAGAGGCCTTGGTTGATTGCTCTTGGAGTTGGGGAGAGAACCAAAGTGAACCGGGTTTGGAATCATGAAAGCTTGAGTAAAAGTTTGAGTAAAAGTTTGAGGCAAACTTTTACTCAAACTTTTTACATCAGCCACCCCATCCTTGCTGCTACCAACGTTTGAGCCAAAGTTTGGGGTCAAACTTTTGCTCAAACGTTGGCCCCCTTATGCACACTCATGGCGCCAACGTTTGCCAAAAAGTTTGAGGCAAACGTTGGCGCAAACTTTTGCTCTCCAGGGTGTTGATTTGTGAGGCCAACGTTTGCCAAAAAGTTTGAAGCAAACGTTGGCTCAAGCTTTTCTCCCAAAAGTTTGCGTAAAAGTTTGTGGCAAACTTTTGCTCAAGCTTTTTGCTCCCTGGTTCATTTTCACTTATTCCAAAAGTTTGAGCTAAAGTTTGAGGCAAACTTTTGCTCAAACTTTTTGTTCTCTCTTCCTCCTAGCCATTCCTTCTTGCTTCAACCTTTCTCCAAGCTTTCTTCACCTATCATTAATCAACTAAACACATCAAAGCTATGCTCAAAATCATGAGATTGTCATTCTTTAATAATATGTGACAATTATAGCATAAAACCTCATGAAATTGCATTAATTCATCTATGGTTGATTAAATCAAAGGAAACATAAAAATCTACCCAATTAGCTTGCTTATGGCTTAAGAAAGTGCATAATTCAATTGAAAACAAAAGAAAAAGGCTAGTGAAACTAGGCTAAGATGACTTGTCATCAGTAGTGAATTCAGATCATCATGCCCCTCTTTCCCACGTTAGTGTCTCACGTTAATTTTATTAACGTGGTGGTGATTGACATCTCCAACGTCAGTGACAAAGGTGAGTGTCACTAACGTTGGCCTATCATTTCTTGCTCCACGTTATCCTTCACATTAGTGGTCTTAACATGACCACTAACGTGGGCACTATTGGCTTAGCCTAACGTTAGTGACAAAGGTGAGTGTCACTAATGTTGGCGATTACTTTCTCCTCCAACGTTAGAGTTCACATTAATTGGATTAACGTGACTCTTAACGTGGCTAAGTGTGCCCTTTTTGGAACGTTAGTGGTATTCACTTTTACCACTAACGTTGGAGCTCCCCTTTTCCTCCACGTTAGCTACCATGTTAATGTAAATAACGTAGCAACTAACGTGGGCTATGATGGCTTCGAAGGAATTATTGGCGATCACTTTTTCCATTAACACTGCAAGCTTACTCCCATTCCACGTTAGTGGTCACGTTAATTAGATTAACGTGGCTGCTAACGTGTTTCTTCCTTGCTTCCTTTGTCCTAAAATCAAGCAAATAAAGTGCATCAAAGCTCTGTTCCAAGTCATGAGATCATGCATTATCTATTTTATCATTCAATTCATGCATAATTCTCATGAAATCATTTAAAGTTCACAATATTACATGAAACTACCCTAAAAGAGTAAAGAAAAAGTCAGTGAAACTGGCCAAGATGCCCTAGCATCACAACACCAAACTTAAAGCTTGCTTGTCCCTAAGCAAGTACTAAAACATAGGAAAGATGAATGAAAGAACAAGATAAACAAATCATTATTATAGAAGTCAAGTTCTTGGTCTATGGGGTTTCATGCATAGCAACTTAGGTTCATTCCTTTACTGGTTTTCAAGTCCTTATCATGCCCTTGAACACTCACTTGATTGAACCCTATAAGACTTCTTATTTATTGATGCTCCCTTCTTTTCCAGGGTTTATTGCATTCTTGGGCTAAGTGCTATATGAGAGGGAGACTCTTTAAGATATGCTTTCAGCCAACACTCCCGAACCAGTTGGTTCAAGGTGCTAGGTGTTAAGACACCCCTAAGGACTTACTCCCTCAAGTTTCTTTCCCTCATACATGCACACCACAGGCATATGGTTTGTTACTTTCTTTCTTGAGACCTTGGTGTCCAGCACCTCTTTGGGTTACTAAGTGCTCTGTAGCAAAGGTTGCTCCTGATAGTGGACTTTCAGCTGATAATCCTAGGTTAGTTAACCCAAGTTACCAAGTGATAAGGCACCCCTGATAGCTTATTCATCCAAGCATATCCTTTGCACAGAAGCACCACAGACACATGCCTCAAGATTCAAACCCTTGGTGCCTTGCCTTATTTCTTACTGTTTTTCTTTCTTTTTCAAACTCTTCTTGTTCTTTTTCTTCTTCTTATTAGGATCTTGTTGTTTGGCTAATCTCAGTAGGATATGCTTCAAGCATGTGATTTAGAGCATATAGTTGCCTATATACCTTGTTGGTGAACCAACTTAGCTAATCAATTACCATACCACAAACATTGAGAACTTACTTCACAAGATAAACCCACCTCTTGTTTTTCATAACATTTTCTTTTATTTGACTTAGAGGACAAGCATACATGTAAGCAAGATGAAAATGGAAGCCAGGGACTTAGACCAGCAACCTTGGACCTAAGCAATGAAATCTTAAAGGCAAAATTGAAAATTCCTAAGCTATTATGGAAGCATGTTCTATTTCATACATGATTTTTCTTATTTAAAACTTGAAAAAGATAAAATCAAGAGGCAACTCCACCACCTTTTACTTATTGGAATGCTCGTGTTCCTTTGTTTCCTTTGTCTTGGGTCCTTCTTGATTGCTCGAATCCCCATTTCCTTTGCGCTTCTCGATCAGCTTTTTCCAGAAACCAGCATCTTCCATCTTCTTCTTCAATACGTCCTTCTGTTGTTTCACCTTTCCCTCCTCTTGTTCTGTTAGGTCTTTGCAAACTGCATCATATCATGGGATGGCAGAGTGCAAATTATGCATATGCCCAGCCACATAAGTCAACTTGGCCTAACTGTTTACGCTAAACTCTTCCCAGTGTAGTTGCCATCCTTCATTAAGCACGTTGAACTTGTTGAATGCTTTCATCTGAGCTAACTGACATTGGTTGAGTTCTTAAAGGCGTTTATCTTGACGCTCTTGCCTTTCAGTTACTTGATTGATGGCTTGGGTGAGCTGGGAGTAATGCTCCTGTTGCTGCTCCATTTGCTGCTTCTGCCACTCTTTTTATTGATTCATCCAATTAGAGAGTAGTTCTTATTGACGATCCATCCTTTGGGATTGAACGTGCAGTTGTTGTTCTTGTCCCTCCATATAGCTCCTTGCTAGATCCTCAATGGCTCCTTGAATGTGAACCAGATTTATGTTAGTTGGATCATAGTACTCTTCTTGCTGGTATTCTTCTTGATGAGGTTCTTCTTGGTGAGGTTCTTCTTTTGATGTCCTTCTCCTTATCTGAGGCCTTCTTTGTTGTTGAGCGGGTGCCACATAGGTTATACGCTGGAGCGTAACTAACCTCCCAGGGTTTACCCATTTTGGATTGTTATCTTCGAATACCACCTTGGCTTTCATACATAGTCTAAGGATGGTACTGGGGTACCAAAGTCTAACACTCGGATCATTCTTCTCGGCTACATCTTGGATTCCCTCAGCTATAATTTCATGCACATTGATGTCTCCACCCTTTATTAAGAAATGTACTATAGTAGCTCGAGCAATGTTGACCTCAGAATTATTTGAGGCTGGGAGGATAGATCTCCTCACAAGCTTGAACCATCCCTTGGCTTCCGGAATGAGATCTCCTCTCCTAATAAACCGCGGTCTTTTATTTGAATACCTTTCTCAATCAGATCCTATAACACACATATCATTCACAATTTCTTCAAGTTCATCATTGTCGGGGCCATTACCTATTCTTGCTTGATAATTAAGCTCATCGAAATGTGGTGATCTCGGATGAAGAGTCCTCATTATAGCATTGGGACTGAAGTCCACCTCTGCTCCTCTCACGTAGCTTTTGAAGGTAGAAGCCCTGGTAGTATCTTCTCTGGCTACATTGGCATAGAACTCCTTGATGAGATTTGCATTTATCTTTGTTTCTGGGTTTGTGAGCTCTTGTCAACCCCTCTGTTCAATCTTCTCTCTAATCTGCGGGCACTCATCATCGTTGAACTGGAATGTCAATTCTGGCAATATTTTCCTATGTTTTAGCCGTTCAAATTGGAGCTCATGGAAGGCGGTCTTGAATCTCCCTTCATCAAAAGGAGTGCTCTCTACCGGTTCCTTTCCTTTTCGCCTTTTGGAGCTTGATGATGCCATGATTAGGAGTAGGTATGTGAAGGTGTTGAGATCTATGGATTGATGAAGTAGATTGGCTGGGTTAAGATAGAGTAGCTTAGAAGATTGTGTTGACATGTTGAGGGCAGAAGTGTTAGGTGTGTGCTTCAAAAGAAAGAAGAAAGATGAAATGGAAGGATATTTGAATATGGAAAGGTATAGAGTGGGGGTCATTTATATAGGAGGATGATGGATGATTGAAGGGTGTGGATTGATGGCACGGCTTAATAGTGGACGGTTGGGGTTTGGCATTAGATGGGCACAAGGATCACCACTTTTATGAATTGATTGGTTCGGTCTCCAAGGCTATCCTACTCCCAATGTTGCGTGACAACACTTCCCAAGGTACTCCCCTTGAAGACAAGTGTGTAGCTCCTTTGGTGGAGTGGCCGAACCCCCTTCATTTGGTTGTCACATCAGTTCCCTCCAACATTCCCTTCAATTTCCTTGCAAGACAAAAGAAAAGAGAGATTACTTTGAATTGTGGCAGAAAAATAGGGATGGGAGGCTAACTACTTTTTTTTAAAATTTTTTTTCTTTTGACTAACTAAGTGCCCTTCATGAATGCAAACCACCCGACCGACTAAGTGCTCATGCATGCAACGTTGGTGACATCAAACTTAGTTTGTGATCATGTGGTGTAAAAAGATTTGATTAAGGCCCTAAGACTGACATGATATGAATTGTGTATGTGCCATCTTAGTGTGCCCTGAACACCAAACATGTTGTTCACTATATGCTGCATATAAAGATTCTTCTAAGTGCTTGTCAAAGTTGATTTAGAATTCATGAACTTGCTTTATTGACTACTATTAAAGGTTTAAAGGAAAGGATATAAAACATGGGTTGCCTCCAATGAAGCGCTTCTTTAATGTCATTAGCTTGACAGTTGTCCTTTGTTAGGGTGGTTGGTAATGCTTCAAATCTTCCCTTCTTGTAGTGAATCTGTCTCCATTGGCTTTATTAAGAAGCTCCACATGTTCCAAGGAAAGAACTTTGCTGATAGTGTACACTTGAGGCAGCTGAGATGTGATGGTGGGGAGATGAGGTGGGATAGGTGGAAAATAAGTAGAGATTATTTCATATACTGGAGAGAAATCTTCCGTAGGGATCTTTTTGTTCCTCCATCCCCTCGGGGCCTTTTTCCTTGTTTCCCTTGATGTTTCCTTGCTCCTTGTGATTTTTTTTTCCAGGAAGATTTTCTTGCTGGTCTCATATGACTCTGGTGGGTCTAGCTCCTCTTGGGTTACACTTGGCTGTTGTTCCTTCTGACCACATTACTTGTCAGTCAGAGGGATTCTTAGGTGTATTGTTTGTGCTTCCGTGCTTGTCTCTTCCCTTGATATTTTGTGTTTCTGATCTGCTTCTTGTGAGGGTTTGAAGACATTGAAAGTGAGTTGTTCATCATGTATCCTCAATATTAGCTCTCCTCACTCCACATCTATAAGTGCCCTGGATGTGGCTAAGAATGGTCTCCCTAGGATGATGGGATGGATGTGATTCTCTTTCATCTCCAAGATAACAAAGTCTGTGGGAAGGAAGTAGTTCCCAACCTTCACTAACACGTTCTCAACCACTCCTATTACCTGTTTTTGAGTTTTGTCAGCCAATTTGATGATTATGTCCATGGGTGTTAGCTCATTGATTTGAAGCATTTTCATGAGGGATAGAGGCATTAAGTTGATGCTTGCTCCCAAGTCACAGAGTCCCTTATCAATCATTGTTTCTCCTATAGCACAGGGGATGTGAAAACTCCTTGGGTCATTCCTTTTTGTAGGTGGCTCTGTTTGAATGAGAGCACTACACTCCTTATTCATCACTATTGTTTACCCACCCTTCAGTGAACTCTTTTTGGTCAGCAGCTCTTTTATGTACTTGATGTATGAGGGCATTTGCTGGAGAGCCTTCATGAACGGTATGTTTACATGAAGAGATGCAAACATGTCGTGGAACCTTGAATACACTCTCTTTGCTATACCACCCTTGAGCCTTTGGGGAAAAAGGTGCATATGGGTTCAGAGTCTCCTCTTTTTTTAGCTCCTTCCTGTTTGTGGGATTGGGTGCTTGACTTCTCTCTTTATGCTTTTCCTTTGGATTGTCTTGAAAGTGTTCTATTTGTGTGTTTACTTCTTCCACACTCCTCTCATCACTTATAGTGATCATCTTGCATTTTTCCCATCCTACTTTCTTTGTTTTTCCTCTTGGGTTCTTCTTTGTGTCACTTGGGAAACTATTAGTAGGCTTGAGAAACTGTTGAGATAGATATCCCACTTGGGACTCCAGCCTCTTGATGGTGTCTCCCTGGTTTTTGATATTGGCTCGCACTTCATCCTTGAACACTCTGTTGTCTTGGACTTCCTTACATATACCTTCAAGTAGAGTCTCAATTCTGGAGAGTCTATCTTCAGTTGGTGATGGTGGGTTGAGGTTAGGAGGTTGAGAGTGGTCATGTTGGTTTTGATATGGATGTTGAGAAGGGTGGTTAGGTAGGTGTTGATATAGTCTCTGTGTTCTGTGCTGGTAGGTTGCATTATTGTTGGGATTGTGGTTGTGGCATCTCTGGTCTTGGCCTTGGTCTTGTTGATTTCCCCACCCAAAATTAGGGTGGTTCCTCCAACCAGAATTATAAGTTTTGGAGTATGGATCATGGGTCTGCCTGGGTGAGTTCCCAACATAGTTGGCTTGTTCCCAATCGCCTTCTTCTCCTGTATTCACTCCTTCTTGAGCTGGTGATGAAGTGATGACTGCTGCAACTTGGTTCTCTTCCATCTTCTTGGTAAGATTGGCTAACTGCTCGGTGATCATCTTATTTTGAGCCAGCAGTGTATCCATATGGTTCAGCTCTATCACTCCTCGAGTGTTGCTCCTTTCAGAAGCATAAAAGTAGTCATTCTCAGCTACAGTCTCAATGACGTCTATGGCTTCTTCAATGGTTTTCTTCTTTTTTAGAGACCCCTCTGATGAATGGTCTACGACCTTCTTTGATTCATAAGAAAGACCTTCATAGAAAATGTGCAGTTGAACCCATTTATTGAACATGTCTGGTAGGCACCTTCTTGTTAAGTCCTTAACCCTCTCCTATGCCTCATAGAGAGTTTCACCATCTTGTTGCCTGAAGGTTTGTACCTCAGCTCTCAACCTGTTGATTCTCTGAGGAGGATAGAATCTTGCCAAGAATTTGTGCACCACATCTTCCCAATTTGTTAAACTCTCCTTCGGGAAAGATTCCAGCCATTTAGATGCTTTGTCCCTGAGTGAAAAAGGTAACAAAAGCAGTCTATAGACATTTGGATGAATATCATTAGACTTCACAGTGCTACATATTCTTAGGAAGGTGGTTAGATGCTGATTGGTGTCTTCTTGGGTGCTTCCTCCGAATGAACAGTTGTTCTGAACAAGGGTGATGAGCTGGGGTTTTAATTCAAAGTTATTGGCATGTATGGTTGGCTTTTGGATACTGCTTCCATAATTTCTTGGGTTTGGATTAATGTATGAGCCTAAAACTCTTCTCTCTTTCCCAGCATGATTCACAGGGCCTTCTCTCGCATGGTTGTGAGCTTCTCCTTCATGGTTGTTTTCCAGGTTCTCCTCCATGTTTGTTTCAAAGTACTCTTCCTTTTCCTCAGCACCAACAACTCTTTTCCCTCTTGCTTCCCTCC
This sequence comes from Arachis stenosperma, assembly GCF_014773155.1. Lineage (NCBI taxonomy): Eukaryota > Viridiplantae > Streptophyta > Magnoliopsida > Fabales > Fabaceae > Arachis > Arachis stenosperma. Next base: position 64,738,335 of record NC_080385.1, read on the forward strand.
TTAATCTAAGGAAGGTCCTCTCAGGTACAGAATCAAATGAAGTTGAAGCTCCACTTCTTCTCCCTGTCATACAACTAACAAAGCACACATCAAAAAAAAATGAAGAAATTATTCTTGTTAGAGTGGCTGTTAGTATGAGTGGTGCAAATTATCAAATAGTTAGTGCATTAGTGAACAAAATTGTAAATAATAACAAAAGAAAAGAAAAAGAAGATGGGAGATGGGGGAGAGGAAGAAAATAACTGAAACTGAAGGTAAATGACAGGTGGACGAAATTGTGATCATCAATAATGGCTCTTTGGTATGTGCATCTATTAACTCAGCACTTTCTTTCCACAACTTCGCTCAACTAACCAGTAAGTGTACTGGGTCGTCCAAGTAATAAACCTTACGTGAGTAAGGGTCGATCCCACAGAGATTGTTGGTATGAAGCAAGCTATGGTCAGATTGTAAATCTCAGTCAGGCTGATTCAAATGTGATTGGATTAGATAATTAAAAGATAAATAAAATAGGATAGAAATACTCATGTAATTCAATGGTGGGAATTTCAGATAGGTGCATGGAAGTGTTGTGTTCCTTCTGAATCTCTGCTTCCCTACTTCTTCCTTCTAGTTTTTCATCATTCCTTTCTATGGCAAGCTGTATGTAGGGCATCACCGTTGTCAATGGCTACATCCCATCCTCTCAGTGAAAAAGGTCCAAATGCTCTGTCACAGTACGACTAATCATCTGTCGGTTCTCAATCAGGTTGGAATAGAATCTAGTGATTCTTTTGCGTCTGTCACTAACACCCAGCCTTCAGGAGTTTGAAACTCGTCACAGTCATTCAATCCCAGAATCCTACTCGGAATACCACAGATAAGGTTAGACCTTCCGGATTCCCATGAATGCCGCCATCAATTCTAGCATATACCACGAAGATTCTGATTAAGGAATCCAAGAGATATGCTCCCGGTCTAAGGTAGAACGAAAGTGGTTGTCAATCACACACGTTCATAGGTAAGAATGATGATGAGTGTCATATATCATCACATTCATCAAGTTGAAGTGCAACGAATATCTTAGAACAAGAATAAATCGAATTGGATGGAAAATAGTAGTAATTGCATTAAAGCTTGAGGTACAGCAGAGCTCCACACCCTTAATCTATGGTGTGTAAAAACTCCACCATTGAAAATATATAAGTGAAAGGTCCAGGCATGGCCGAATGGCCAGCCCCCAAAACGTGATCAATAGTCTCATAAGATGAATACTAAAATAAAATTGAGACCAAAGATATCTAATACACTAGTAAAAAGTTCTATTTATACTAAATTAGCTACTAGGATTTACAGAAGTAAGTAATTGATGCATAAATCCACTTCCGGGTCCCACTTGGTGTGTGCTTGGGCTGAGCTTGATCTATCCACGAGCTGAGGCTTCTCTTGGAGTTGAACGCCAAGTTGTAACGTGTTTTGGGCGTTCAACTCTGGTTCGTGACGTGTTTCTGGCGTTTGACTCCAGAATGCAGCATGGAACTGGCGTTGAGCACCAATTTACGTCGTCTAATCACGAATAAAGTATGGAATATTAATTTTGCTGGAAAGCTCTGGATGTCTACTTTCCAACGCCGTTGAGAGCGCGCCATTTGGAGTTCTGTAGCTCCAGAAAATCCATTTCGAGTGCAGGGAGGTCAGATTCCAATAGCATCAGCAGTCCTTTGTCAGCCTCCTATCAGAGTTTTGCTCAGGTCCCTCAATTTCAGCCAGAAAATACCTAAAATCACAGAAAAACATACAAACTCATAGTAAAGTCCAAAAATGTGAATTTAGCATAAAAACTAATGAAAACATCCCTAAAAGTAACTAGATCATACTAAAAACATACCTAAAAACAATGCCAAAAAGCGTATAAATTATCCGCTCATCACAACACCAAAGTTAAATTGTTGCTTGTCCTCAAGCAACTGAAAATCAATTAGGATAAAAAGAAGAGAATATACTATAAATTCCAAAATATCAATGAAAATTAATTCTAATTAGATGAGCGGGACTTGTAGCTTTTTGCTTCTGAACAGTTTTGGTATCTCACTTTTTCCTTTGAAGTTTAGAATGATTGGCTTCTATAGGAACTTAGAATTTTAGATAGTGTTATTGATTCTCCTAGTTAAGTTTGTTGATTCTTGAACACAGCTACTTTTATGAGTCTTGGCCATGGCCCTAAGCATTTTGTTTTCCAGTATTACCACCGGATACATAAATGCCACAGACACATAACTGGGTGAACCTTTTCAGATTGTGACTCAGCTTTGCTAATGTCCCCAGTTAGAGGTGTCCAGAGCTCTTAAGCACACTCTTTTTGCTTTGGATCACGACTTTAACCACTCAATCTCAAGCTTTTCACTTGGACCTGCATGCCACAAGCACATGGTTAGGGACAGCTTTGATTTAGTCGTTTAGGCCTGGATTTTATTTCCTTGGGCCCCCTATCCATTGATGCTCAAAGCCTTGGATCCTTTTTACCCTTGCCTTTTGGTTTTAAGGGCTATTGGCTTTTTCTGCTTTCTTTTTCTTTTTCTTTCTATTTTTTTTGCCACTTTTTTTTTCACAAGCTTTTGCTTTTTCACTGCTTTTTCTTGCTTCAAGAATCAATTTTCATGATTTTCCAGATCATCAATAACATTTCTCTTTGTTCATCATTCTTTCAAGAGTCAACAATTTTAATATTCATAAACAACAAAATAAAAAATATGCACTGTTCAAGCATTCATTCAGAAAACAAAAAGTATTGTCACCACATCAATATAATTAAACTAAATTCAAGGATAAATTCAAAAATCATGTACTTCTTGTTCTTTTGAATTAGAAACATTTTTCTTTTAAGAGAGGTGAAGGATTCATGGAATTTATTTATAACTTTAAGGCATAGTTACTAAACACAAATGATCATGAAGTATAGACACAAATATAGATGACATAATAAGCATAAAAACCGAAAAACAGAAAAAAAATAAAAACTAGGAAGAGTCCACCTTAGTGGCATCTTCTTCTTGAAGGACCAATGATGTCCTTAAGCTCTTCTATGTCCCTTCCTTGCCTTTGTTGCTCCTCCCTCATTGCCATTTGATCTTCTCTAATTTCATGGAGAATGATGGAGTGCTCTTGATGTTCCACCCTTAATTGTTCCACATTGTAACTCAAATCTTCTAAGGAAGTGTTGAGTTGTTCTCAATAGTTGTTGGGAGGAAAGTGCATCCCTTGAGGCATCTCCGGGATTTCTTGGTGATGAGCTTCCTCATGCGTCTCTTGGGTTCCATGAGTGGGCTCTCTTGTTTTCTCCATCCTTTTCTTAGTGATGGGCTTGTCCTCCTCAATGAGGATGTCTCCTTCTATGATAACTCCAGCTGAGTAACATAGATGGCAAATAAGATGAGGAAAAGCTAGCCTTGCCAAAGTAGAGAACTTATCGGCTATTTTGTAGAATTCATGGGAGATGACTTCATGAACTTCTACTTCCTCTCCAATCATGATGCTATGAATCATGATGGCCCGATCCACAGTAACATCAGATCGGTTGCTAGTGGGGATGAAGGAGCGTTGGATGAACTCCAACCATCCTCTAGCCACAGGCTTGAGGTCTAGTCTTCTTAGTTGAACCAGCTTGCTCTTGGAGTCTCTTTTCCATTGAGCTCCTTCCACACATATGTCCATAAGGACTTGGTCCAACCTTTGATTAAAGTTGACCCTTCTAGTGTAGGGGCGTGCATCTCCTTGCATCATGGGTAAGTTGAATGCCAACCTCACATTTTCCGGACTAAAATCTAAGTATTTCCCCCGAACCATTGTAAGATAATTCTTTGGATTCGGGTTCACACTTTGATCATGGTTTCTAGTGAGCCATGCATTGGCATAGAACTCTTGAACCATTAAGATTCCGACTTGTTGAATGGGGTTGGTTAGAACTTCCCAACCTTTTCTTTGGATCTCATGTCGGATCTCCGGATACTCAATTTTCTTGAGCTTGAAAGGGACCTCAGGGATCACCTTCTTCTTGGCCACAACATCATAGAAGTGGTCTTGATGGGCTTTGGAGATGAATCTTTCCATCTCCCATGACTCGAAGGTGGAAGCTTTTGTCTTCCTTTTCCCTTTTCCAGAGGATTCTCCAGCCTTAGGTGCCATCTATGGTAATGGAAAAACAAAAAGCTTATGTTTTTACCACACCAAACTTAGAATATTGCTCGCCTCGAGCAAGAGAAGAAAGAAGAGAAGAAGAAGAAAAGAAAATATGGAGGAGAAGGGGAGGTGTAGGTTCGGCCAAGGTATAGAAGAGGTGGTTGTGTTGTGTGAAAATGAAGTAGAATGGAGGGGTATATATAGGGAGAGGGGAGAGGGTAGGTTCGTCCATTTAGGGTGGGTTTGGATGGGAAAGATTTTTGAATTTTGAAGGTAGGTGAGGTTTTTGGGGAATAGTGGATGGATGTGAGTGGTGAAAGGGGTAATTGGGAAGAGAGGTTGAGGTGATTGGTGAAGGGTTTTTGGAAAAGTGTGTTATAGGATTATTAGGAGGGAAGGTGGGAATATGTTAGGTGGGGATCCTGTGGGGTTCACAGATCCTGAGATGATCCTGTGGGGTCCAAAGATCCTGAGGTGTCAAGGATTTACATCCCTACACCAATTAGGCATGTAAAATGCCTTAGCATACCATTCTGGAGTTTAAATGCCGAAGTGATGCACGTTCTGGGCGTTCAACGCCCATGTGTAGCATGTTTCTGGCGTTGAACGCCAGTTCCATGCTTATTACTGGCGTTCAGCACCAGCTTTCCTCAGGGCATATTCCTGGCATCCAAACGCCAGGATGTTGCTTGTTTCTGGCGTTCAGCGCCAGATCCATGCTCTGTTCTAGCGTTGAACGCCAGCCAGATGCACCTTACTGGCGTTTAAATGCCAGTAAGTCCTTCCTCCAGGGTGTGATTTTTCTTCTGCTGTTTTTGATTCTGTTTTTAATTTTAATAATTTTTTCGTGACTCCACATGATCATGAACCTACTAAAACACAAAATAACAATTAAATAAAAATAAAATTAGATAAATAAAAACTGGGTTGCCTCCCAACAAGCGCTTCTTTAATGTCAATAGCTTGACAGTGGGCTCTCATGGAGCCACAAAGGTGATCAGGTCAATGTTGTGGACTCCCAACACCAAACTTAGAGTTTGGATATGGGGGTTCAACACCAAACTTAGAGTTTGGTTGTGGCCTCCCAACACCAAACTTAAAGTTTGATTGTGGGGGCTCTGTTTGACTCTGTATTGAGAGAAGCTCTGCATGCTTACTCTCCCTTATTACAGAAGGATAGTCGTGTGCCTTAAACACAAGGTAGTCCCCATTCAATTGAAGGACTAATTCTCCTCTGTTAACATCTATCACAGCTTCTGTTGTGGCTAGAAAAGGTCTTCCAAGGATGATGCATTCATCCTCCTCCTTCTTAGTGTCTAAGATTATAAAATCAGCAGGAATGTAAAGGCCTTTAACCTTTACCAACACGTCCTCTACTAATCCATAAGCTTCTCTTACTAATTTGTCTGCCAATTGTAATGATAATAAGGCAGGCTGTACCTCAATGATCCCCAGCTTCTCCATTACAGAGAGTGGCATAAGATTTATGCTTGACCCTAGGTCACACAGAGCTTTTTCAAAGGTCATGGTGCCTATGGTACAGGGTATTAAGAATTTCCCAGGATTTTGTTTCTTTTGAGGTAGAGTTTGCTGAACCCATGTATCAAGTTCACTAATGAGCAAGGGAGGTTCACCTTCCCAAGTCTCATTACCAAATAACTTGGCATTCAGCTTTATGATGGCTCCTAAATATTGAGCAACTTGCTCTCCAGTTACATCTTCATCCTCTTCAGAGGAAGAATAATCTTCAGAGCTCATGAATGGCAAAAGGAGATTTAATGGAATCTCTATACTCTCTATATGAGCCTCAGATTCCTTTAGGTCCTCAATAGGGAACTCCTTCTTGTTTGAGAGACGTCCCAGGAGGTCTTCCTCACTAGGATTTTTGTCCTTCTCCTCCCTTGTACGTTCGGCCATATTGATCACATCAATGGCCTTGCACTCTCCTTTGGGATTCTCTTCTGTATTGCTTGGGAGAATACTGGGAGAGGTTTCAATGATTTTCTTACTCAGCTGGTCCACTTGTACCTCCAAATTTCTAATGGAGGATCTTGTTTCACTCATGAAACTTAAAGTGGCCTTAGATAGATCAGAGACTATGTTTGATAAGTTAGAGGGGCTCTGTTCAGAATTCTCTGTCTGTTGCTGAGAAGATGATGGAAAAGGCTTGTTATTGCTTAGGCTGTTTCTTCCACCATTATTAAAGCCTTGTTGAGGCTTATGTTGATCCTTCCATGAGAAATTTGGATGATTTCTCCATGATGAATTATAGGTGTTTCCATAAGGTTCACCCATGTAATTAACCTCTGCCATTGCAGGGTTCTCAGGATCATAAGCTTCTTCAGAAGCTGCCTCTTTAGTACTATTGGATGCATTTTGCCATCCATTCAGACTTTGAGAGATCATGTTGACTTGCTGAGTCAACACCTTGTTCTGAGCCAATATGGCATTCAGAGCATCAATTTCAAGAACTCCCTTCCTCTGAGGCGTCCCATTATTCACGGAATTCCTCTCAGAAGTGTACATGAATTGGTTATTTACAACCATGTCAATAAGTTCTTGAGCTTCTGCAGGCGTTTTCTTTAGGTGAATGGATCCACCTGCAGAATGGTCCAATGACATTTTCGAAAACTCAGATAGACCATAATAGAATATATCTAATATAGTCCATTCTGAAAACATGTCAGAAGGACACTTTTTGGTCATCTGCTTGTATCTTTCCCAAGCTTCATAGAGGGATTCACCATCTTTTTGCTTGAAGGTCTGAACATCCACTCTAAGCTTGCTCAGCTTTTGAGGAGGAAATAATTTATCCAAGAAGGCCGTGACTAGCTTATCCCAGGAGTCCAGGCTATCTTTAGGTTGTGAGTCCAACCATGTTCTAGCTTTGTCTCTTACAGCAAAAGGGAAAAGCATGAGCCTGTAGACTTCAGGATCTACTCCATTCGTCTTTACATTCTCACAAATCTGCATGAACTCAGTTAAAAACTAGTAAGGATCTTCAGATGGAAGTCTATGAAACTTGCAGTTCTGTTGCATTAGAGCAACTAATTGAGGTTTCAGCTCAAAATTGTTTGCTCCAATGGCAGGAATGGAGATGCTTCTTCCATCAAATTTGGACGTTGGTTTAGTGAAATCACCTAGCATTCTCCTTGCATTATTGTTGTTGGGTTCGGCTGCCATCTCCTTCTCTTGTTCGAAAATTTCAGAAAGGTTGTCTCTGGATTGTTGTAATTTAGCTTCTCTTAGTTTCCTCTTCAGAGTCCTTTCAGGTTCAGGATCAGCTTCAACAAGACTGTGTTTTTTCCTTGTTCCTGCTCATATGAAAGAGACAAGAAAAAGAAAAGGAAGAAGAATCCTCTATATCTGGACAAAGAGGATCCTTATTATTAGTAGAAGATGAAAGTAATAAAAGTGGAGAATCCAATCACAAGGGTGAGGATAGAGGCAGTGATTGGAGATGAAGAGAGGTGAAGAGAAGTGTTAGTAAATAAATAAATAAATAGAAGAAGAGAAGAGAGGGAGAATTCGAAAATAATTTTGAAAAAGTAGTTAATGATTTTCGAAAATTACAGATAAGATATAATTTAAATTAAAATTTAAAACAATTAAAAAGAATTTTTGAAAAGGAGATGAGATATTTTCGAAAATTAAAGAGGGGAAAGTAGTTAGGTGGTTTTGAAAAAGATAAGAAACAAACAAAAAGTCAAATAGTTAGTTGAAAAAGATATTAAAATAAAATTTAAAAAGATAAGAAGATAAGAAGTTAGATAAGATATTTTGAAATCAAATTTTTGAAAAAGATAAAATTTGAAAAAGATACGATAAAAAGATAGGATTGAAAAAGATTTAATTTTTAAAATTAAAATTAATTACTTAACTAACAAGAAACTAAAAGATATGATTCTAGAATTTAAAGATTGAGCCTTTCTTAACAAAAAATTAAGAAACTTCAAATTTTTTAATCAATCACATTAATTGTTAGTGTAATTTCAAAAATTATGAAATAATATTAAGAAAAAGATTTTTGAAAAAAATTTTTAAATTTTCGAAAATAAATAAAAAAATGAAAAAGATTTGATTTTTGAAAAAGTTTTGAAAAGATAAGATTTTTAAAATTGAAAATTTGACTTGACTTGTAAGAAACACTAATTTTTAAAAATTTTTGACCAAGTCAACCCAAAATTTCAAAAATTATGAGAAAATTAAGGAAAAGATATTTTTTTATTTTTGAATTTTTAATTATGAGAGAGAAAAACACAAATATGACCGAAAAGATAAAAATTTTGGATCAAAACACAAGATGCGTGCAAGAACACTATGAATGTCAAGATGAACACCAATAATACTTTGAAGATCATGATGAACATCAAGAACATATTTTTGAAAAAATTTTTATGCAAAGAAAACATGCAAGACACCAAACTTAGAATTCTTTAATGCTTGGACTCTAACAAACAAAAAAATGCATATGAAAAACAACAAAAGATACAAAACAAGAAAACATCAAGATCAAACAAGAAGACTTATCAAGAACAACTTGAAGATCATGAAGAACACTATGAATGCATGAATTTTCGAAAAATGCAAGAAAAATTTTGAAAGCATGCAATTGACACCAAACTTAAAAGTTGACTCAAGACTCAAATAAGAAACAGAAAATATTTTTTATTTTTAAGATTTTATGATTTTTTAGTATTTTTATTATTTTTTTCGAAAATATTCTTTAGAAAAACGAAAATAAAGAAAAAAAAATTTTTTGAAAATTTTTTTGAAAACCTTTTGAAAAGAAAATTACCTAATCTGAGCAACAAGACGAACTGTTAGTTGCCCATACTCGAACAATCCCCGGCAACGGTGCCAAAAACTTGGTGGACGAAATTGTAATCATCAATAATGGCTCTTTGGTATGTGCATCTGTTAACTCAGCACTTTCTTTCCACAACTTCGCTCAACTAACCAGCAAGTGTACTCGGTCGTCCAAGTAATAAACCTTACGTGAGTAAGGGTCGATCCCACAGAGATTGTTGGTATGAAGCAAGCTATGGTCACCTTGTAAATCTCAGTCAGGCTGATTCAAATGTGATTGGATTAGATAATTAAAAGATAAATAAAATAGGATAGAAATACTCATGTAATTCAATGGTGGGAATTTCAGATAAGTGCATGGAGGTGCTGTGTTCCTTCTGAATCTCTGCTTCCCTACTTCTTCCTTCTAGTTTTTCATCATTCCTTTCTATGGCAAGCTGTATGTAGGGCATCACCGTTGTCAATGGCTACGTCCCATCCTCTCAGTGAAAAAGGTCCAAATGCTCTGTCACAGCACGGCTAATCATTTGTCGGTTCTCAATCAGGTTGGGATAGAATCCAGTGATTCTTTTGCGTCTGTCACAAACTCCCAGCCTTTTGGAGTTTGAAGCTCGTCACAGTCATTCAATCCCGGAATCCTACTCGGAATACCACAGACAAGGTTAGACCTTCCGGATTCCCATGAATGCCGCCATCAATTCTAGCATATACCACGAAGATTCTGATTAAGGAATCCAAGAGATATGCGCCCGGTCTAAGGTAGAACGAAAGTGGTTGTCAATCACACGCGTTCATAAGTAAGAACGATGATGAGTGTCACGGATCATCATATTCATCAAGTTGAAGTGCAACGAATATCTTAGAACAGGAATAAATCGAATTGGATGGAGAATAGTAGTAATTGCATTAAAACTTGAGGTACAGCAGAGCTCCACACCCTTAATCTATGGTGTGTAGAAACTCCACCGTTGAAAATACATAAGTGAAAGGTCCAGGCATGGCCGAATGGCCAGCCCCCAAAACATGATCAATAGTCTCCTAAGATGAATAATAAAATAAAACTGAGACCAAAGATATCTAATACACTAGTAAAGAGTTCTATTTATACTAAACTAGCTACTAGGATTTACAGAAGTAAGTAATTGATGCATAAATCCACTTCCGGGGCCCACTTGGTGTGTGCTTGGGCTGAGCTTGATATATCCACGAACTGAGGCTTCTCTTGGAGTTGAACGCCAAGTTGTAACGTGTTTTGGGCGTTCAACTCTGGTTCGTGATGTGTTTCTGGCATTTGACTCCAGAATGCGGCATGGAACTGGCGTTGAGCGCCAGTTTACGTCACCTAATCACGAATAAAGTTCAGAAATGTGAATTTAGCATAAAACTAATGAAAACATCCCTAAAAGTAACTAGATCATACTAAAAACTTACCTAAAAACAATGCCAAAAAGCGTATAAATTATCCGCTCATCAATGACTAGGTAAAAAAAACAAGCAAAAGAAAAATGCTCAATCTAGTGATCTTCCAACTTAATCATTGTCGATACAAAAATCAATCCCCAACAACGGCGCCATAAACTTGATGCACAAAAACTTTACTCTCAAGAAATTTCCTTTCGGCAACTATACCGAATTGTCGTCAAGTAAAAACTCACAATAGAGTGAGGTCGAATCCCACAGGGATTGATTGGTCAAGCAACTTTAATTGGAAGAAGGTTCTAGTTGAATTAAGCAGAAATTCAGTTGAAAATTGCAGAAAATTTAATGGCGGGAAATTCAATTGCAGAAAGTAAGTTGCAAAATCTTAAATGAGGATTTGGGGAGATGAACATAAAAATAAATGGCAGAAAGTAAAGGGAATGGGTAAGATCAGAAATGGGGGATTCATTGGGCTTAGGAGATGTTGCATTCTCCGGATCAAGTTCATTCTCATATCTTCCTCAATCAATGCATTCATTGATCTCCTTGGCAATCTTAGATGATTGGATCCAAATTTCTTGGCAACCCAATCTCTCTAAGCTTGAACAATTGCCCAATTCCTTAACTTAATTGCTCATGGGAAGAGATGAAGTATGGTCACTAATTATACCACATGTATTTCCAAATTAAAGTGTTGGGAGGATTATATGTCACTATATCTGTCCAAACCCCAATTTGGTCCAACATTAGAAAGCATTTCTAGCATGATCTCCTCATCCCTTTTCCAAGGCTCAGAGGAGATCCAATTATGGAGAGTTTCTTTTCCAAGACAACTAACCAATTGTTTTAAGATCAAAAGCTTTCTTGTAAATCAAGAGAAAAGAAAGAAGAAAAAGAATGAAAACTATAATTGATCTATCAAATTACAACAGAGCTGCCTAACCCAATGAAAAGGGGTTTAGTTTTTCATAGCTCTGGAAATAGAAGATGATAGAGAAGAGTACATTCTCCAGTAAACTAGAAATTGCAGGAAAAGTAAATATACAAAGTGTAGTTTGATGAGCGGATAATTTATACGCTTTTTGGCATTGTTTTAGGTAGTTTTTAATAGGTTCTAGTTACATTTAAGAATGTTTTCATTAGTTTTTATGCTAAATTCACATTTCTGGACTTTACTATGAGTTTGTGTGTTTTTCTGTGATTTTAGGTATTTTCTGGCTGAATTGAGGGACCTGAGCAAAACTCTGCTAGGAGGCTGACAAAGGACTGCTGATGCTGTTGGAATCTGACCTCCCTGCACTCGAAATGGATTTTCTGGAACTACAAAACTCCAAATGGCGCGCTCTCAACGGCGTTGGAAAGTAGACATCCAGAGCTTTTCAGAAATATGTAATAGTCCATACTTTATTCGTGATTAGACGACGTAAACTGGTGCTCAACGCCATTTCCATGTTGCTGTCTGGAATCAAACGCCAGAAACACGTCACGAACCAGAGTTGAACGCCCAAAACACGTTACAACTTGGCGTTCAACTCCAGGAGAAGCCTCAGCTCATGGATAGATCAATCTCAGCCCAAACATACACCAAGTGGGCCCCAGAAGTGAATTTATGCATCAATTACTTATCTTTGTAAACCCTAATAGCTAGTTTAGTATAAATAGAACTTTTTTCTAGTTTATTAGAAGTCTTTTTTTTTTACCACGTTACGTCTTGGGACGTTTGGTTCTCAGATCATGGAGGCTGGCCATTCGGCCATGCCTGGACCTTTCACTTATGTATTTTCAACGGTGGAGTTTCTACACACCATAGATTAAGGGTGTGGAGCTCTGCTGTACCTCAAGTTTCAATGCAATTACTACTATTTTCTATTCAATTCGACTTATTCCTATTTTTAGATATTCGTTGCACTTCAACTTGATGAATGTGATGATCCGTGACACTCATCATCATTCTCACCTATGAACGCGCGTGACTGACAACCACTTCCGTTCTACCTTAGGCTGGGCGCATATCTCTTGGATTCCTTAATTAGAATCTTCGTGGTATAAGCTAAAATTGATGGCGGCATTCATGGGAATCTGGAAAGTCTAACCTTGTCTGTGGTATTCCGAGTAGGATTCCAAGATTGAATGACTGTGACGAGCTTCAAATTCCTGAAGGCTGGGCGTTAGTGACAGACGCAAAAGAATCACGGGATTCTATTCCAGCCTGATTGAGAACCGACAGATGATTAGTCGTGCTGTGACAGAGCATTTGGACCATTTTTACTGAGAGGATGAGATGTAGCCATTGACAACGGTGATGCCCTACATACAGCTTGCCATGGAAAGGAGTAAGAAGGATTGGATGAAAGCAGTAGGAAAGTAGAGATTCAACAGGGACAAGCATCTCCATACGCTTATCTGAAATTCCCACCATTAATTTACATAAGTATTTCTATCCTTTATTATTTAAGCAAGTATCTCTTTAGATTTCCCATAACCAATTATTATTTGCCTGAATGAGATTTACAAGATGACCATAGCTTGCTTCATACCAACAATCTCCGTGGGATTGACCCTTACTCACGTAAGGTATTACTTGGACGACCCAGTGCACTTGTTGGTCAGTTGTGCAGAGTTGTGACTAAGTGTGATTCACGTTTGAGAGCGCTACCAAGTCTTTGGAGCCATTGTTGATGATCACAAATCCGTGCACCATAGTTCTCCAAAATGCCCAGCTCCTTTCTAGTTCAAAACTACTCCTATATATACTACTCTTCTTGATCTTCTAGTCAGCTCTTTAAGTCTTGGATATGGGCCTTTGATCTTGAGTTGAAGCAGTTACAATCTTCAGTGGGCTCAGCTTTGCTTGCAGAAAGAGTGTGAGTCTGGCATGGGTGGACGTTAGTTAGGACGTTAGTGGTGTTAACGTTAACTGAAAATGTCGGTTCGAGAACGTTAGTGACAATCACCTTTTTCACTAACGCTACAAACCAATTTGATTCACGTTAACTTCAACGTTAGTGGCACTAATGTGACCACTAACGTTGCCTCTTAGTCCTTCGCAAATGTTATTGGCATTCACCTTTACCAATAACGTTGCTCTTTGCTTTCTTTCCCCACGTTAGTGTAACTAACGTGGCCCTTAACGTGGGCATGCCCAAGCTTTGAGAGCGTTAGTGACACTTACCTTTGTCACTAACGCTTCAAATGCCCCTCTTTCCCACGTTAGTATCTCACGTTAATTGCATTAACGTGACCACTAACGTGGTGGTAATTGCCATCTCCAACGTTAGCGACAAAGGTGAGTGTCACCAGCGTTGGCCTATCATTCCTTGCTCCACATTATCCTTCACGTTAGTGGTCTTAACGTGACCATTAACGTGGGCACAATTGGCTTAGCCCAACGTTAGTAACAAAGGTGAGTGTCACTAACGTTAGCGATTGCTTTCTCCTCCCACGTTAGAGTTCACGTTAATTGGATTAACGTGACTCTTAACATGGCTAAGTGTGCCCTTTTTGGAACGTTAGTGGTATTCACTTTTACCACTAACGTTGGAGCTCCCCTTTTCCTCCACGTTAGCTACCGCGTTAATGTAATTAATGTGGCCATTAACGTGGGCTATGATGGCTTCGAAGACGTTATTGGCGATCACTTTTTCCATTAACACTGCAAGCTTACTCCCATTCCACGTTAGTGGTCATGTTAATTAGATTAACGTGGCTGCTAACGTGGCTCTTCCTTGCTTCCTTTGTCCTGAAATCAAGCAAATAAGGTGCATTAAAACTCTATTCCAAGTCATGAGATCATGCATTATCTATTTTATCATTCAATTCTTGCATAATTCTTATGAAATCATGTAAAGTTCACAATATTAGCTTGAATCAAGGTGTAAGTGTATATCTACCCAAAACTTGCTTATTCACTAAGAAATTGCATGAAACTACCCTAAAATAGTAAAGAAAAGTTCAGTGAAACTGGCCAAGATTCCCTGGCATCAAATCTACAAAGCGGGCAAACTATTTATCTTTTTCCTCTTGACATAGTTTCTGAAGAAATGGCATCTTAGCCTTATACTCATCAATCTTGGTTGATGAAGGCCGAGTGCCATGTGTGTTGAAGGAGGGTTACTAGCTTGCTTAGGAGGGTTATTATCAATATGTGACTGGCCTTCCTTGCTTGGGAATTCAACGCCTATATTGCTGCCCCTTTCCAAGCATTCAATGCCAGGAATGCTATTCCCTTTTGGGTGTTCAACACCAATGACATTCCTCTTTGGGCATTCAATGCCCTTAGAGGGATCTTGGACATCAGTCTGGTGTTCCTCTGAGGTTTTCTTTCTTGTTGTACTGAGGTTGGGTGTTTAAGGATTTGCCACTCCTCAGTTGAATAGCCTGGCATTCCTCTGTTATCTGCTTAGATAACTGCTGCCTTGTTTGACTCAGCTGGGCTTTTACATTCCTATTAGAAGCCTGAGTTTCTCGCAAAGCCTCTTATAATTCCAGTAGTTGCTGGGCAAGGGCGTGTAATTATTGAGTCAATAGGCCATCTTGTTCTAGAGGGTTAGGTTCAGTGTATATTGCCTTAACCTCTCCTTTTATAGAAGTCTCAGCAGATGAGTACATATGCTAATTAGTGGCAACTGTCTCAGTAAGCTCGCGAGCCTCTTTAATGGTCTTTCTTATATGTTTGGAACCACCAATAGAGTAGTCCAAAGACATTTTAGCCATGTCTGAAAGTCCATAGTAGAAGATGTCTAATTGTACCCATTTTGAAAATATTTCAGTTGGACATTTTCTTAGCATCCTTGTATATCTTTCCCAGGCATCATAAAGAGATTCACTATCTCCTTGTTTGAGCCTTGGATGTCTAGTCTTTAACTGGGTCATCTTTCTTGGAGGAAAGTATTGATTTAAAAGCTTGTTTAGTAACTGTTTCCAAGTTTTCAAGCTAGCTTCGGGCTGGTTATCCAACCACCTCTTTGCTTGGTCCTTTACAGCAAAAAGAAAGAGTAATAGTCTGTAGACACCCTGCTCTACTCTATCATTGTGTATTGTGTCAGCACTCATTAAGAAATCTGCTAGGAACTCTGTAGGTTCTTCTTGTGGAAGTCCAGAATACTGGCAGTTTTGCTGCACTATGGTAATGAGTTGAGGGTTTAGTTCAAAGCTACTTGCTCTGATGTGAGGTATGCTAATGCTTCTTCCATAGAAGTTAGCAGTGGGGTTTGTATATAACCCCAGAGTTCTTCTGAACTCTTCATTCTCATTCGGGTTCATGATGAAGAAATGTAGAAGAAGAGAAAGAATGTAAATTGTAATTAAAATATTTTTGTTTTTATTTTATTTATTAATTAAATTCGAAAAGAAAGGTTAATTAATTAAAAGGAATTGAAAATTAGTTATTGATTTTCGAAAAAGAAGAGAGGGAAATAGAAGAAAAGATTTTGAAAATTAGAAGAGAGAAGAATTAGTTAGGAAGTTTTGAAAAAGAAGAGAGAGAAAACAAGTAACTAATTAAGAAAGATTTAAAAACAAGATAAGATAGATTATTAGAAAAGATTTGAATTTAAAAATAATTGAAAAAGTCAAGAAGATAAGATAAGAATTAAAATGATTTGAAAAAGATTTAATTTTAGAAATTAAAATAACATAAGATAGAGAAGATTAGATAAGTTAGGTAAGAGAGATAAGATAAGGAAGTTAAGAGAAGATAAGTTTTAAAATTAAAAATATTTGAATTTAAAATTTAAAATTTGAAAATTAAATTTTGAAATTTTAATTTTTGAATTTTTGAATTTGAAACAAGATAAGATAAAGATTTGAAAAATATTTGAATTTTGAAAAGTTAAAATTTTGAAATTTGAAATTTGAATTTGAAATAAGATAAGATAAGATTTTGAAAAAGATATGTTTTTTTTTTGAAAAGATTTGAATTTTGAAATTTAAAACTAAGATAAGATAAGATAAAAATTTTGAAATTAAAATCTAAATTTTTTATGTAATTTTCGAAAATTTAATTAAAACAAAGATAAAAAAAGATATTTTTTATTTTTGAATTTAATGAAGAAAAAGAAAAACAACAAAAAGAGACCAAGCTTAAAATTTTTAGATCTAAAACACCTACTATGCAAAAATTGGATGGAAAAAACACAAAGAGACACCAAAGTTAAAAATATTAAGATCAAAACAAGAAGAAAAACAAGAACACTTTGAAGATAAAAAAGAACACTAAAAACAAAACTCAAAGAATTCAAAGAACACAAGAACATGCAAAAGACACCAAATTTAAAAGTTTTGAAAACCAAACACAAAATTTTTGAAAATTATAAAAGAAAAACACAAGAAGACACCAAACTTAAAGATTGTCACAAGATTTAAACAAAGAAACTATTTTTAAAAATTTTTAGAAAGAGAAACTAAAAAATTTCGAAAGTTTCAAAAAGAACAAAAATAAAAGACTCAAACCAAGAACAAAGATTAAACAAAGAAAAGAATTTTTTTTTGAAAAAAGGTTTTTGATTTTTCGAAAAAAGAAAATAAAATAAAAGACTTTAACAAAATTAAAGACAATACCTGATCTAGGGAACAAGATAATCCATCAGTTGTCCAAACTCAAACAATCCTCGACAATGGCGCCAAAAACTTGGTACATGAATCCCCACACTTTGTACAACTGTACTAGCAAGTGAACTGGGTCGTCCAAGTAATACCTAAGCGAGTCAAGGTCGATCCCACGAGGATTGTGGTTTGACGCAAGCTATGGTTTTCTTGCAGATCTTAGTCAGGCAGATAGAAGAGTTGCTGGATTTGTGAGATCTAAACTAGGTTGACCTGTTTATAATGATAAGAAGATAGTTAAGGCTTAGAGGTGCTTTGTCCTTCTGGATTAACTTTGATCTTACTATCTTCTTCAACTGTGAATGATTTCTTCTATGGCAAGCTGTATGTGATCAATGCCATACGATCGCAGTCACCAATCACCTCCAGATCTGAACCCTAGGGTTAGTGCGGATCAATTCTGATTGAGGGTGAAGCTACTGCAGTCCATTCTCCTTAACGATCTTACTCAAAACGCCACAGACAAGGTCGAATCTTCTGGATCAGAGAATGCTGCGCCTTTGGGTTCTAGCCTCTACCATAGAGACCCTAATCTCCCCATACCTTGGCTGAACTAGTGTCTCAAGAAGTCCCCAACGAAGTCATAGATTAGCCGTCTAAGAGATGTATAATCAAGCTGGCGGTTTGATGCTTTCCAGTCATGTATTCACACGAACCCAAGAAGAACACTCGTGGTTGTCAGGCACACAGTCTTAGTATGAAGAATGAAGCTAATTATCACAGGTCATCCCGTTCATCATGTTGAAGAACGAAGATACATCTTAGAATTGAATCAAACATGGATTGAAGAGAAACAGTAATAGTTTTATTAATCCATAAAAGTAAGCAGGGCTCCTCCCCTTAACCTAGGAGGTTTAGAAACTCATACTGATATAAAACACAATGATAAACGAAATATGGCATAGAGGTTTGTATGATTATGTAAAATATCCCTTAAATACTAAACGAATGACTAAGGATTACATAAGAAAGGGTAAAACAGTCTTTTAGTGCTAAAATCAACTTTTGGGGCCTACTTGGTGAGTGTTTGTGTTGAGCTTTGATGAGATTCACGTGCTAGGAGGCCTGTAGGGTATTGAACGCTGGCTAGGGGGTCCTCTTTAGGTGTTTGGATACTGCTCTCCTCTTTTGGGCGCTGGTCGCTTGGAATGGGGAAGGAGGCTGGCGTTGGGCGCCATTTTTGGGCCTTCTATTCTGATGCAAAGTATAGACTATTATACATTGCTGGAAAGCTCTGAAAGTTAGTTTTCGATAGTCGTTGAGAATGCTCCATTTGGGCTTCTGTAGCTACAGAAAAGCTCTTCTGAGTGGAAGGAGGACAGATCCAGACGGCATATGCAGTGCTTTCTCTATCTTTGAATCAGACTTTTGCTCCAGCTCCTCAATTTAAGCCAGAAAATACCTGAAATTGCACTAAAACACACAAACTCATAGTTTAATTTCTCTATCTTTGAATCAGACTTTTTCTCTTTTGTACATATTGGTAGAACTAGTTTAATTTCATGTTTAGATTAGTTGGTTGAGCTTAATTAGTATTTTAACATGTTAAATAAGGTTTTAGGGTGTTTTGGTAGTAGCTTGAAGGTTTGGAATGCTTGGATTGGTGCAAAAACATAGCAAAAACAAATTTTCTTTGAAAAACAGAACACCATCCACGCGTGCGTGCACATGACGCGTACGCGGCCCTGAGCATTTTTCGACCGCCCACGCGGACGCGCACTGTACGCGTACGCGTGGATGCAAAATTTCACCTCCAGCCAAAAACCCGAGAGTTAGGCCTGCACTGTGCGAACATTTGGGCCTCAGGCACAAGTCTATGTACGCGTGCGCGCACCTGGCGCGTACGCACACATGATCTTAAATTGGCAATGCACGCGCACGCACACTGTGCGCGCGCGCGTCGGTTGCACAATCTGCACCCCCGGTACTTTTACCCGAGAGTTGTGCCAGACTTGGGCCGACACTATGCCTCCGGCCTAACTCGACGCACGCGTGCGCGCACCTGGCACGTATGCGTCCTTCGACCAATATACCCATCGACGCATAAACGTGCATGACGCGCACGCGTCGGTAAAAAAAAAAAAAGAGTTTTTTTTTTCTCATCTTCCATTTTCTTTTGTTCACTACATTCGCATACTTCTGCTCTTTCCATTTTCATTTTGTTTTTATAGCATGTTTTCAATTTTTTTCTAAGTGTCATTTCAATAATGGTGTTGGATTCTTACACTCAATTGTTGAGAAATTCTTGTATTATTTTGGTGCCTCTTGACTTGTTTGATATTGTTGGGTGATGAAACTTTTAAATCAATACTTCATCTTGTATGACTCTTAAGTCTTTGTGCATTGATATGACCTCATATTGTCTTTCATGACCCACTTCTTCTTATGTGAACTTGTTGTGCCATATGCTCTTCATGCTTTAACCTTACTCTTGCATCAAGTATCATTGATATGCCATTTTCTCTTATTGTTTCCTCCTCTACATGTTGTAGCTACCATGTAGTAGAGGACCATACTCTTATTTGGCATTAGCCCCCGCCTATGTTCTAATTGCCTTGATATCTTTGTTATAGGCTTAATTTTCTTTCTTTCTTTCCTTTTGGGTTGGCCACCATTACGGAAGGAAAGGAAAGTTTCTAAATGGGGCAACAAACAAGTCATCCGCACAACCTTTTGAAGGAGCTCATCAATTGTAGCAACCCATCCACCTTGCTCTCCTTTGCGTGCACCGAGGACGGTGCAAACTTTTAAGTGTGGGGAGGTCGTCCGACCGTTCGGCGATCTTGGGTGACAAACTTCTAATCCTAACATTTTTGCATTTCATTTTAGGTTTTTAGGATTCTTATTGCATATATATACACAATAAGCTTAGTCAAAATAATGAATTTTTTAAGATTTCTATCTATAGGGCACCAATTGATTTGAGTAAAAAAAAAAACTTTTCATAGAACTTGCTTGAAATATATATATTGTGGATCATATTTTTGAGCTAAGAACACAAGCAAGCGAGATTTGAGCCTAATTGCGTGGTTACATCTTATAACCACTTATTTTCCTTCTTGTGTGCATTATTCTCTTTCTATGATTGTAATCTTTGATTTGTTTGATTCTTTATGTCCATTATTTTGTGTATTCATGCATTTATATGATTGAGGCCATCATTTCATTAGCTCACTTACCCAATTAGCCTACCTTTTACTCTCCATTGTAACCAATTTTGAGCCTACGCTTAACCCACTTGTTCTTAATTTAGCACATTACAAGCCTTAAAGAGAAAAACAATAAATGTCCTCATTTGGATCTTTGATTAGCTTAGGCTAGTGTGTGTGAGTATCATTTAAGTGTGGGAACATTGGGACATTGGGTGAACAAAAGGGTAGTTTTATATTTTTATTGAAATTATTGGAAATTGGGTACATGCTCATGTATTGATAAAATGTATAGACCTTATGCATCGATGTTTTTGTATATAATTTGAAAGAAAGAAAAGAATGAGAAAAAACAAAAGAAAAAAAAAGAAAAAAAAAGAAAAAAATAATAATAATACGGAAAAGAAAAAAATAGAAAAAGAAAGAAAAAAAAAGAAAAATAATAAAAAGGGGACAAAATGCCCCAAAGCGAAGCTCAATAAAATCAATGCATAAGTGTTGTGAAATGAAAAGAAAATGCATGAGTATGTGAAAAAGTGAGGAATGGGTAGTTAGATTAGTACTTAATTGTATAGGTCATTATATAGGTTAGGTGGGAAAGTTTAAGCTAATCAAAGATTCAAATCCTAGTCCACTGGCCATATATGACCCTACCTTAACCCTAACCACATTACAACCTAAAGAAAAGACCTCATGATAAATGTATGCATGCATGAAATATATGTTGATTGTTAGAAGAAGAACAAATCTTAGAAAGCATGATTAGGGGAGAATTGAGAGAATCAACCCTAAACACTTGAGCGAATAGAGTGCAAACACATCCGGTGAGGGTTCGATGCTCAATTACATGCTTCCACCTACAATCATCACTTTTCATGCAAGTTTGTAAAAATATTTAATAGCTCAATTCAATTGTGGTTTGGCATGGTTGTTAACACCTTTTTCCCTTGTGCTTATATATGCTTCTTGGGAATTAATTTATTTTGACCAAGCAATTGCATTCATGTAGATAGTTGCATATAGGTAGATTGCATTTAGTTAGTTTTCATTGAATAAAGGTTGATCCCTTTGCTTTCTCTTGGTTTTAGCATGAGGACATGCTAAAGCCTAAGTGTGGGAAGGTTGACAAACCCCAATTTGACGGTTTATCTTGTATTGAATTTAGGGGATTTTATCACCTTTTACCCACATTTATCCATTGAAATAGCATGGTTTTATAACTTCTCCTTTAATTGTGCTTAAGAGTGAAAACATGCTTTTTAGGTCTTAAAATGAATAAATTTAATTCACCTTGATTCCATTAGATGCCTTGATATGTTTGTTAAGTGATTTAAGATTTAGGAGGCAAAGATTGGATCAAGGGAATGAAGAAAGAAGCATGAAAAGTTGGAGAACTCATGAAGAAATGAAAGAACCGGAAAGCTGTCAAGCCGACCTCTTCGCACTTAAACGACCATAACTTGAGTTACAGAGGTCCAAATGATGCGGTTCCAGTTGTGTTGGAAAGCTAACATCCGGGGCTTCGAATTGATATAAGATTTGCCATAGTTGCTACACGTATGGTGGTGCGCACGCGCATAGTACGCGCACGCGCCTTTGCTGCCACTTGGTTCACTTAATGCAACATGTGGCCAGCGATTTTGGAAACCTTGTGGGCCCAATCCAACTCATTTCTGATGCTATTTAAGCCAAGGATTGAAAAGGAATCAACGGAACTTTTAACCATTAGTTTAGGATTAGTTTAGAAGTAGTTTCTAGAGAGAGAAGCTCTCACTTCTCTCTAGGATTAGGATTAGGATTAGGATTAGGATTAGTTCTTAGATCTAGGTTTAATCTTTGCTTTCTTCTACTTCTACCTCTCAATTCTTTATTGCTACATTCATCTTCTTCTACTCTTTTGTTGTAATTTCCTTTATGTTGTTCTTATATTTTGTTGTAGATCTAGTATTGTTCCTTCTACATTCTTTCAATTCAATAAGAGGTAATTCATAATAATTGTTCTTCTTTGCTTTTCTATTGTTGATCTCTTGCCTTTGTAGTTAGATCTCTCTTTAATTCTTGCAATTTATGTTGTTTACTTTTATTGCCTTTTATGTGTTTGATGAAATGTCTCTTATAGCTATTAGTTAGATTTTGTTTCTCTTGGCCTAGGTAGGGTAATTAGTGATACTTGAGTTATCTAATTCCTTTGTTGATTGGTAATTGGAGAGATTGCTAATTGGTTTCGAGTGCACTAAAGCTAGTCTTTCCTTGGGAGTTGGCTAGGACTTGTGGCTCAAGTCAATTCATCCACTTGACTTTCCTTTATCTAGTAAGGGTTAACTAAGTGGTAGCAATGAACAATTCTCATCACAATTGAGAAGGATAACTAGGATAGGACTTCTAATTTTCATACCGTGCCAAGAGCCTTTTATAGTTGTTAGTTTATTTTTATTGCCATTTACTTTCATGCCTCTTATCAAAACCCCAAAACAACTCAAACCAATAACAAGACACTTTATTGTAATTCCTAGGGAGAACGACCCGAGGTTTGAATACTTCGGTTTATAAATTTAGGGGTTTGTTACTTGTGACAAACAATCTTTTATATGAAAGGATTATTGTTGGTTTAGAAACTATACTTGCAATGAGAATTCATTTGTGAAATTCTAAACCGTCAAAAATCCAATTCGTCAAAATGGCGCCGTTGCCGGGGAATTGCAATGGTGTTGTGTTATTGGTTATTGTATATATGTGAATATTGTGAATATGTTTGCTTTTTTTGCTTCTTTGTTAGTTTTTAGTTTGTTCTCTTTATTTGTTACTATATTTTTTTGTTTTTATGTTCTCTTTCCATTATGAATTCTCATTTTGGCTATGAGTGTAGTTACAATTATGTTGTAGGTGATGAGAACTATAATGAGAATGTGTATCAAGGATGGGATAACCAAAGGTGGGAGGAGCCATATGCATATGATCAATCTTCATGGCAACAACCTCCACCAATGCACTATGAAGAAGAGCCATTTTTTGATGCATATCAATCCAATGGCTATGGTAAATCTCCTTGTGATTTTCAAAAACCACCACCATATGCCTATGAATCATATCCTTAACATAGCCCTCAACCACACTCACAAGCCCATTTTTACCAACCACCTTCATATGACCCTAACCCATATCCATCCTACCAACAACCATATGAACCATATGAACCACATATAGAGCCACCACAGTTCCAACATCAACATTTTCAAGAGCCACCTCCTCCACATTATTATCAAGATGAACCACCTCCAATATATGAAAATTTTCAACCACAAGATGAATACTACTTTCCACCACAACCTCCCATGGAAGAATACTCATATCCATTGATCCAAGAGCCACATGATCCTAATCACATTATCCAAGAGGAACAAGAGTCAAGGGATCATCTCAAGGAAGCATTGGATCAATTTCAAGCAACCATGGAGTGTGTTGTGCAACAAGTGGAAAGAATGGAAAATATTGAACCACCACAACTCTACCAAGAAGAACCAACTTCCTACTATGAACCCTTCCCCCAAAATGATGAATCCTTCCAACCACCCCAATCTCTAATGGATGAAACCCTTGGTGTTCTTGTTCAAGGGCAAGAAGAGATGAAAAGGGATGTGCAAAATTTCATGGCCGCCTTGGATGCGGTAACAAATCAATTAGCCTCCCAATGCTTGAACACTCAAGGAACTCCCATGGCTACATGTGGAGAATCGAATGAAGAACTTAGCATGAAGGAGAGATTGGAAACTCCGGTGGAAAATGAAGGAAGTTGCTTTGTATTGGAACAATTGGAGGAAGCTTTAATTGTTGAAGACAAGGAAGAAGTGGTAGAAGACTTAGGAGATGCGGAGCCTCCATGGGAACATAGAGTTGAAGAAAACCCCTCCAAGATGATTGAAATTGATGCTAGGGAGGAAAGTGCACACCTTCCAAGGCATATTCCATATGAATACTTGGATGGGATAGAGCAAGGATTGAGTTCCCTTGGTGATGAAGATCAAGCATCAAGTCTTAGTGGTGAAGAATCCTTTGAGCATGAACAACCTTCGCCGGTTGGATTTGAAAGCGTTGAGGAGGTAAATTTTTCTCACCCTCCCTATTATGATTTGAGTAAAGGAAAAGGTTTAGATAAAATTGTTGAACAAAGGATTGAGATCAAGAGATCTTGTGAAGAGGTGGAAGTCCCTAGAAATAGAAGAACGAGGGTTGGCTATGCTTTGTCAAGATCTTTGGAAGCATCTTTGCCTAGGTTGCCATCTATACCTTCATTTGAGTGGGTGAAATTCATTTCTATTAGCTTTATTATCCCACTTGAATATGGTTTTCTTGAAACGGATGGCCAACTTAGGGAAGTTTGTGGGATGAAGCGTAAGCAGAAAAGGTTTTGTGGTGGGCGTTGCAAATCAAGGCTCATTATGGTTGATGCATCAAACATGAGATATAAAGGATGGAGTAGTGCTCAGATAGATGGGTCTAGAAGGATTGTTGGGCACTTCATAGAGAATTCACCTTATTCACCACCCGGTTGGACTAATAATGATGATCAACCTCAAGACGGGTGTGAAAACAAAGTGTGGGATCCCGGATTACAAAAAGAGGATCAACTTTGGGAGCCCCAAGCTTGTGAAGAACTCCATCAAGACTTGGCTCAATCCATGAAGAATCTTGGGGCACAATGGAGAACCAAGCATTGGTGGGAGTTCCAAGATGAATACAAGCACAAGCCACCTTGATGAGGAGCTCCCCATAAGTCCAACTTAAGGACAATAAACAAAAGTGCTAGGTGGGAGACAACCCACCATGGTAAAATCCTTTCATTTTCTCTTTTGTACATATTGGTAGAACTAGTTTAATTTCATGTTTAGATTAGTTGGTTGAGCTTAATTAGTATTTTAACATGTTAAATAAGGTTTTAGGGTGTTTTGGTAGTAGCTTGAAGGTTTGGAATGCTTGGATTGGTGCAAAAACATAGCAAAAACAAATTTTCTTTGAAAAACAGAACACCATCCACGCGTGCGCGCACATGACGCGTACGCGGCCCTGAGCATTTTTCGACCGCCCACGCGGACGCGCACTGTACGCGTACGCGTGGATGCAAAATTTCACCTCCAGCAAAAAACCCGAGAGTTAGGCTTGCACTGTGCGAACATTTGGGCCTCAGGCACAAGTCTATGTACGCGTGCGCGCACCTGGCGCGTACGCACACATGATCTTAAATTGGCAATGCACGCGCACGCACACTGTGCGCGCGCGCGTCGGTTGCACAATCTGCACCCCCGGTACTTTTACCCGAGAGTTGTGCCAGACTTGGGCCGACACTATGCCTCCGGCCTAACTCGACGCACGCGTGCGCGCACCTGGGGCGTATGCGTCCTTCGACCAATATACCCATCGACGCATAAACGTGCATGACGCGCACGCGTCGGTAAAAAAAAAAAAGAGTTTTTTTTTCTCATCTTCCATTTTCTTTTGTTCACTACATTCGCATACTTCTGCTCTTTCCATTTTCATTTTGTTTTTATAGCATGTTTTCGATTTTTTTCTAAGTGTCATTTCAATAATGGTGTTGGATTCTTACACTCAATTGTTGAGAAATTCTTGCATTATTTTGTTGCCTCTTGACTTGTTTGATATTGTTGGGTGATGAAACTTTTAAATCAATACTTCATCTTGTATGACTCTTAAGTCTTTGTGCATTGATATGACCTCATATTGTCTTTCATGACCCACTTCTTCTTATGTGAACTTGTTGTGCCATATGCTCTTCATGCTTTAACCTTACTCTTGCATCAAGTATCATTGATATGCCATTTTCTCTTATTGTTTCCTCCTCTACATGTTGTAGCTACCATGTAGTAGAGGACCATACTCTTATTTGGCATTAGCCCCCGCCTATGTTCTAATTGCCTTGATATCTTTGTTATAGGCTTAATTTTCTTTCTTTCTTTCCTTTTGGGTTGGCCACCATTACGGAAGGAAAGGAAAGTTTCTAAATGGGGCAACAAACAAGTCATCCGCACAACCTTTTGAAGGAGCTCATCAATTGTAGCAACCCATCCACCTTGCTCTCCTTTGCGTGCACCGAGGACGGTGCAAACTTTTAAGTGTGGGGAGGTCGTCCGACCGTTCGGCGATCTTGGGTGACAAACTTCTAATCCTAACATTTTTGCATTTCATTTTAGGTTTTTAGGATTCTTATTGCATATATATACACAATAAGCTTAGTCAAAATAATGAATTTTTTAAGATTTCTATCTATAGGGCACCAATTGATTTGAGTAAAAAAAAAAACTTTTCATAGAACTTGCTTGAAATATATATATTGTGGATCATATTTTTGAGCTAAGAACACAAGCAAGCGAGATTTGAGCCTAATTGCGTGGTTACATCTTATAACCACTTATTTTCCTTCTTGTGTGCATTATTCTCTTTCTATGATTGTAATCTTTGATTTGTTTGATTCTTTATGTCCATTATTTTGTGTATTCATGCATTTATATGATTGAGGCCATCATTTCATTAGCTCACTTACCCAATTAGCCTACCTTTTACTCTCCATTGTAACCAATTTTGAGCCTACGCTTAACTCACTTGTTCTTAATTTAGCACATTACAAGCCTTAAAGAGAAAAACAATAAATGTCCTCATTTGGATCTTTGATTAGCTTAGGCTAGTGTGTGTGAGTATCATTTAAGTGTGGGAACATTGGGACATTGGGTGAACAAAAGGGTAGTTTTATATTTTTATTGAAATTATTGGAAATTGGGTACATGCTCATGTATTGATAAAATGTATAGACCTTATGCATTGATGTTTTTGTATATAATTTGAAAGAAAGAAAAGAATGAGAAAAAACAAAAGAAAAAGAAAAGAAAAAAAAAGAAAAAAATAATAATAATACGGAAAAGAAAAAAATAGAAAAAGAAAGAAAAAAAAAGAAAAATAATAAAAAGGGGACAAAATGCCCCAAAGCGAAGCTCAATAAAATCAATGCATAAATGTTGTGAAATGAAAAGAAAATGCATGAGTATGTGAAAAAGTGAGGAATGGGTAGTTAGATTAGTACTTAATTGTATAGGTCATTATATAGGTTAGGTGGGAAAGTTTAAGCTAATCAAAGATTCAAATCCTAGTCCACTGGCCATATATGACCCTACCTTAACCCTAACCACATTACAACCTAAAGAAAAGACCTCATGATAAATGTATGCATGCATGAAATATATGTTGATTGTTAGAAGAAGAACAAATCTTAGAAAGCATGATTAGAGGAGAATTGAGAGAATCAACCCTAAACACTTGAGCGAATAGAGTGCAAACACATCCGGTGAGGGTTCGATGCTCAATTACATGCTTCCACCTACAATCATCACTTTTCATGCAAGTTTGTAAAAATATTTAATAGCTCAATTCAATTGTGGTTTGGCATGGTTGTTAACACCTTTTGCCCTTGTGCTTATATATGCTTCTTGGGAATTAATTTATTTTGACCAAGCAATTGCATTCATGTAGATAGTTGCATATAGGTAGATTGCATTTAGTTAGTTTTCATTGAATAAAGGTTGATCCCTTTGCTTTCTCTTGGTTTTAGCATGAGGACATGCTAAAGCTTAAGTGTGGGGAGGTTGACAAACCCCAATTTGACGGTTTATCTTGTATTGAATTTAGGGGATTTTATCACCTTTTACCCACATTTATCCATTGAAATAGCATGGTTTTATAACTTCTCCTTTAATTGTGCTTAAGAGTGAAAACATGCTTTTTAGGTCTTAAAATGAATAAATTTAATTCACCTTGATTCCATTAGATGCCTTGATATGTTTGTTAAGTGATTTAAGATTTAGGAGGCAAAGATTAGATCAAGGGAATGAAGAAAGAAGCATGAAAAGTTGGAGAACTCATGAAGAAATGAAAGAACCGGAAAGCTGTCAAGCCGACCTCTTCGCACTTAAACGACCATAACTTGAGTTACAGAGGTCCAAATGATGCGGTTCTAGTTGGGTTGGAAAGCTAACATCCGGAGCTTCGAAACGATATAAGATTTGCCATAGTTGCTACACGTATGGTGGCGCGCACGCGCATAGTACGCGCACGCGCCGTTGCTGCCACTTGGTTCACTTAATGCAACATGTGGCCAGCGATTTTAGAAACCTTGTGGGCCCAATCCAACTCATTTCTGATGCTATTTAAGCCAAGGATTGAAAAGGAATCAACGGAACTTTTAACCATTAGTTTAGGATTAGTTTAAAAGTAGTTTCTAGAGAGAGAAGCTCTCACTTCTCTCTAGGATTAGGATTAGGATTAGTTCTTAGATCTAGGTTTAATCTTTGCTTTCTTCTACTTCTACCTCTCAATTCTTTGTTGCTACATTCATCTTCTTCTACTCTTTTGTTGTAATTTCCTTTATGTTGTTCTTACATTTTGTTGTAGATCTAGTATTGTTCCTTCTACATTCTTTCAATTCAATAAGAGGTAATTCATAATAATTGTTCTTCTTTGCTTTTCTATTGTTGATCTCTTGCCTTTGTAGTTAGATCTCTCTTTAATTCTTGCAATTTATGTTGTTTACTTTTATTGCCTTTTATGTGTTTGATGAAATGTCTCTTATAGCTATTAGTTAGATTTTGTTTCTCTTGGCCTAGGTAGGGTAATTAGTGATACTTGAGTTATCTAATTCCTTTGTTGATTGGTAATTGGAGAGATTGCTAATTGGTTTCGAGTGCACTAAAGCTAGTCTTTCCTTGGGAGTTGGCTAGGACTTGTGGCTCAAGTCAATTCATCCACTTGACTTTCCTTTATCTAGTAAGGGTTAACTAAGTGATAGCAATGAACAATTCTCATCACAATTGAGAAGGATAACTAGGATAGGACTTCTAATTTTCATACCGTGCCAAGAGCCTTTTATAGTTGTTAGTTTATTTTTATTGCCATTTACTTTCATGCCTCTTATCAAAACCCCAAAACAACTCAAACCAATAACAAGACACTTTATTGTAATTCCTAGGGAGAACGACCCGAGGTTTGAATACTTCGGTTTATAAATTTAGGGGTTTGTTACTTGTGACAAACAATCTTTTGTATGAAAGGATTATTGTTGGTTTAGAAACTATACTTGCAACGAGAATTCATTTGTGAAATTCTAAACCGTCAAAAATCCAATCGTCAATTGAGCATTAAAACTTTGATTGAGCATTACTCGTCGGTTGGGAACTATACTTGCAACGAAGTTATTTCCTCTAACCGAGAAGAAATTCTTAGCCAATGGTTTTGCTCTTTCAAATTTTTGGCGCCATTTATGGGGAATTGCAATGGTGTTATATTATTGGCTATTGTGAATATGTGAATATGTTTGCCTTTTTGCTTGTTTGTTAGTTTTTGTTAGGTTTAGGACTTTGTTGCTTATTTTTGTTCCCAAATAATAAACCCTCTCTTCCACCCACACTTTCATTAGACCAATCTCTCAAACCCCTAATGTAAGAACAATAAGAACTTCTAACTCATTGCAAAAAGCAAGGGGAAGTCGTGGCTAGCTTAACCGAAATGATGAGCCAATTGGTATCATTGTGCTCAAATATCTAAGACACCCTTGTTGCTAAATGTGGAGGATTAGTTGAGGAGCACAATGAGAAGGAGAATTTGGAGTTTCAAGGTGAAGAAGAGGAATTGAAGCAAGAAGTGCAACAAGAGGAGGAGGTAGAGATGATTGAAACAGAAGGAATGGTTGAAGATTTAGGAGATGTTGGAAATCCATGGGAATATAGAATTAGAAAGCCCTCTTCAAAGAATCTTGATATTGATGTTTAGGAGGGTGTACAACCTCCAAGGCATATCATGGTTGAAGACTTTGAAGAGGTTGATCAAGATATAAATTCTATCATTGATGAATTCCTATCTACAATTGAACCCTCTCCCATCGGACTTAACATGGAGATCATAGAAGAATATGCGCAACCTCCCAAGCATATGGTGAATGATGAAGAATTAGAGGAGGTTGAGCAAGAGACAAGTTCCATCATTGAAGACAACTCCACACCAAGCGACATTGGTGACCTTGTTGAAGATTCTTCCAATGGATGTGAAGTTGATGTTGAAGTGGACTTCACACAACCTTAAAAATTTGATTTGATTGATGAGGAGGAGGAGTTGGAAGAAGTTGACAAGCAAGGGGAAGTTGAAGAAAGTTGTCAAGAGGTGGAAGTCATCAAGGAAGAGCATAAGGGAATGACACTTGCAAAACCATTGGAGATATCCCTTCCTAAGACACCATCCAACACAATATTCAAGTGGGTAAAATTCTTATCCCTAAGCTTTACTTTTTCACTTGAATATAGTTTTATTGAAACTGATGGTCAACTTAGAGCTCTTTTTAGAATGAGGAGTAAGAGAGAGTTATGTAGTGGTTGGAAATTTGATGTTAGGCTCATTAAGGTTGAACCCTCAAGGCAAAGGTACCATGGTTGGAGGAATGCTAATTTTTGTGGGTTTAGGAGAAAAATTTGGTGTTTACTTGAGAGTTCAGATCAATTACCACCCGGATGGAATCATGATGATCAACTTGAAGATGAGTGTAGAAACAAGATTTGGGATCCGGGTATATATGAGGATCAACCTTTGGAAGCTCTAAGCTTGTGAGGGACTCCATCAAGACTTGGTGCAACTCATTGGAAATATTAGAGCACAATGGAGGACCAAGCATTAGTGGGAGTTCCAAGAGGAATTCAAGCACAAGCCACCTTGATAAGGAGCTTCCCGATTGTCCAACTTAAGGATTTAAACTAAAACTGCTATGTGGGAGATACCCCACCATGGTAACCTCTTTCCATTCTCTTGTAGATATAATCAATGAATGAATTGAGTTACCATTATAGGTAGTTTTTCTTAATTCCTATACTCTTTATATTGCTTTGGTTGCTAGTTTGTTTGATTAGATTTATGCCTTAAGTTGTAGAATAGTAGTTATTAAATTGAAGTTTGCTTGAAGTGTAAGTTTTGTTTGTTTTGTATTTGAAACTTTTTCAAAAACCAAAAGATTTGTTGTTAAATTTGAATTTTGGTTAATTTAGAATGTATATAGGTTAGGAGAATGCCCTGTTTCTGTTTTATGCTTCTCTAAAGAAAGGTGCGCCACACGTAAGCATGGCTGACGCGCACGCGTCGTATGCCATGTTGGGACACCTGGTACAAAAACCAGAGAGTTGCGCTGGAGTAGTACTGGTATTGTGTGAACAGCACAATTTGTCCTCCTCGCGTATGCATGAATGACGCGTATGCGTCACCTCTACTTTCTGCAAACTACGCGTACGTTTGGTCAACGCTTACGCTTCACTTGCCATTCCCACTTCCGAATCGCATGCGTGGACGAAGCGCGTGCGCCGCTTCGCACCCTGTTTCTTCCCCTTTTCTCTTCTTTCCTCCTTCTTTCTTTCTACCTTTCTTCTTTCTTCTTTCTTCTTTCTTCCTTTCTTACTTCTTCTTCTCCCTCTTTTCAAAATCCTATTTCTCCTTTTTCTCATTTTTCATTTTCTTTTGTTTATTGCATTTGCTTGTTTTCATTCATTACATTTTAATTTTGTTTTTATAGCTTGTTCTTATTTTCTTTTAAAAGTTTCTTATTTTAATAATGGTGTTGAATTCTCTTACTCAATTGTTGAGAACTTCTTGGATTATCTTGGTGCTTCTTGACTTGTTTGATATTGTTGGGTGATAAAACTTTTAAATCGATGCTTAATCTTTTATGACTCTTGTGTTTTTTGTGCGTTGACATGAACTTAAATGTCTTTCATAACCCACTATTTCTTCTTTGAACTTGATGCTCAACATGCTCTTCATGGCATTTACTTATGCTTTGACTTTACTCTTTTATCAAGTATTAGTTAATATGCCTTAGCTTATATAGTTTTCTCACTTACATGTTGTAGCTACCATATAGTTGAGAACCTTACTCTTATTTGGCATTAGCCCCCGCCTAGGTTCTATTTGCTTTGATATCTTTGTTGTAGGATTAATTTTCTTTCTTTTTCTCTCCTTTTAAGCTAGCCACCAAGAAGGAAAGGAAAGGAAAAGCTTCAATATGGGGCAACAAACAAGCCCCTTTGCACAATCCTTTGTGGAGGCTCATCAGTTGTAGCGACCCGTCCACCTTGCTCTTCTTTGCATGCACTGAGGATGGTGTAATCTTCAAGTGTGGGGAGGTCGTCCGACCGATCTCCGTGGGTAACCATTTCTTTTTTCCAACACCGATTCTTAATCTTCTTTGTTAGTTAGTTGTTGCATTGCATGATAGGTTGCATGTTAGTTAGAGTTTGTATATATTTTACCCCTTCTTTTATGTTAGAACAACTTAGTAAGGGTGATAATTTCTTTTCCAAGAAAACTATTTTAGGTCACCCTACCAATTTGAAAAAAATATTTTCGTTGAACTTGCTTGAAGAATTTATTTTGGAACATGGTTTTTGAGCTAAACACACACAAGCATGTGAGTTTTGAGCCTAATTGTGTGGTTACATCATTTAACCACTTATTCCATTCTTGTGTGTATTATTCTCTTTCTATGATTGTAATCTTTGATTTGTTTGATTCTATATGTCCATTATTCTATGTATACATGCATCTATATGATTGAGGCCATTATTTCAATTAGCTTACTTACCTAAATAGCCTTAGCTTTTATCATCTACTGTCAGCCAACTTTGAGCCTATGCTAAACCCATTTATTCTTAATTTTAGCATATTACAAGCCTTAAAGCAAAAAACAATAAATGTTCTTAATTTGGATCTTTCATTAGCTTAAGCTAGTGAGAGTGTTTATCATTCAAGTTTGGGGAAACATGGGACATTGGTTGAGGTAAAAGTGTATTTTGTATTTTTGTTGAAAATCATGAAATTGGGTACATATTCATGCATTAAATATGTAAAACCATATGCATTGATATGTTTGTATATACTTTATTGTGAAAAGAAAATGTAGAAAAGAAAAAAAATGAAAAAATAAAAGAAAGAAAAATACATAGAAAAAAAGAAAAGCAATAAAAAGGGGACAAAAATGCCTCAAAGCAAAGTAATAATAACAATGCATATGGAATATGAAGTAAAGAGAATGCATGAGTATGTGAAGAAAACTGGGAATCATGCGTACCTCCAGGATGATCAATGAAGGAGTGACCGACCTCTTAAGGAAGATCGCCACCGACCTCTTATTAAAGAGCTCGGCCAAATCGCTATAGAAGCCCCAGTAGGCCCAAATAAAAGGATGCAGCCCACCCTGAAGGCAGTTGGCCTAAAAGATAAGATAACTTCACTCAAATATAAGATAACTAACTTATCTCACGAAAGGTCACTTCACACTACTATAAATACATTGGAGCACCTAGGTATAACTCATACTCTGATTCTACATAAAATTCTACGTAAAGCCCGACCTAACTTAAACGTCGGAGTCTCTTGCAGGTACCATCATCCTCCAGTGATCAAGGATCAGCAGCATCTCCAACTCTAGCAGGTCGGACATGGCAGCACCGACCAACACAGAAGATCTCATCCGAGATCGACCTTCAGTTTCAGGTAACCCTCGGAACATTATCGGAACATTGGCGCTGTTGCCGGGGACTTGGAAGTCATTCCATCATCATGGCGGACAACCTTGACAACGATCACAACTCTGACTTAGAAAATAAAACAACGCTTAAAAACACGAATACCACATCTTAGGATACACCTCAACCTAAGGGAGACAAACAGTCTCTGAATGCAGAAATTCTAGATGCTCTGCGAGCACAGCAGGATCACCTCAAAAAACTTGAACAAGAGGCTGAGCATCAGTGGAAAGCCGAGAGAGCTAGAGGACAAACTCCTAAAGCTCGAAGCCAACCTCAAAGCTAAAACTGCTCGATCCGGTCATGAAGATAGCCCCCACAAGGACCAAGATCCATTCACCCAAGAAATCATGAAAGCTAAAGTCCCAAAGGACTTTAAAACTCCTGACATGACCCCGTACGATGGTACATCTAATCCAAGCCATCATCTCAGGAATTTTAGAAGCAGGATGTATCTCACATATGCTTCAGACGCCATTCGATGCAAAGCTTTCCCAACTACTCTGACCAGGATGGCAATAAAGTGGTTCGACAGTTTGCCGCCAAAGTCAATAGCAAGTTTCGATCACCTCGCTAAGCTAGCTAAATTCTCCATCCCGAAAGACAGCCAAGCATGCCCTTAGCCTGTTATGGATTAAGCAAGGAGATCGGGAAAGCCTCCGCAACTACATGGAAAGATTCAACAAGGCATGTCTGGACACAGAAAATCTGCCAACAGATGTAGCCATCATGGGTCTCATCAATGGCCTACGAGAAGGACCTTTTAGCCACTCAATATCCAAAAAACACCCAACAACTCTAAACGAGGTTCAAGAAAGGGCAGAAAAATACATCAACATGGAGGAGAACTCCCGATTGGGAGATAGCTCAAAAACCGGATTCTCCTATCCACCTTGGGACAAGGATAAATGATCTAGGAAAAAAGACCAACCCACTGAGAAACCTAGAAAATATCACAACTACACCCCTCTTCGGGTGTCTCTTGTGGATGTCTACCGAGAAATATGCAACACTGAGAAGATCCCACTACTTCGCTCGATAAAACACAAAAGAGGAGGAAGTCGAACAGAGTACTGCAAATACCACCGAATCTACGGACATTCTACCAACGAGTGCTTCGACCTAAAGCATGTCATAGAGAAGTTGGCACGAGAAGGGCGACTAGATCGGTTCTTAGCTAATAAAGTAGATGAACCGAGAAAGAGAAGTAGGGATGAAGAGGTCAGACATGTTCATATGATAAATGGAGGATTCGCAGGAGGATGGATTTCTAAATCCTCTTGCGAAAGACACCTTAAAGAGGTATATCATGTCGAAGAAGGGGATAGGTCACCCGACCTCCCCACTATTACCTTTACACAAGCAGACGCAACCGGTAGCATCTCGGGGGCATGATGACCCCATGGTCATTACCGTCATACCCGCCAATGCTAATCCCCATCGAACGTTGGTAGACCAAGGGAGCTCCGTGGATATCTTGTTCAAATCGGCCTTCAAAAAACTCCGTAGAATAGCTTGTTTGGACTCGGAGACACCCCAATTCAACTATTAGGATACATCTCACTCCATACAACCTTCGGAAAAGGAACTCGGTCAAGACACTAAACATAGACTATATCGTAGTCAACGTGAGCTCGGCTTATAACGCCCTTATAGGTCGAACGACGCTAAACCAGCTCGCCACAGTAGTCTCCACTCTATATCTGTGCATGAAGTTCCCAACTCCAGAAGGGATCGCCACGATAAAAGCATACCAAAAGCTTGTGCGACGCTGTTACAACGAAAGTATAAACCTTAAAGGCAACCCCAAAGGAGAGGAAATCGACACCATTGAACTCGGAAGAGTTCGAGTTCATGAAGAACATCGTCCACAACCTGAAGGTGCGACTGAAGAAGTCCAGATCGGGGATGCTT
Organism: Arachis stenosperma; assembly: GCF_014773155.1. Classification (NCBI taxonomy): domain Eukaryota; kingdom Viridiplantae; phylum Streptophyta; class Magnoliopsida; order Fabales; family Fabaceae; genus Arachis; species Arachis stenosperma. The sequence continues at coordinate 64,773,997 of NC_080385.1, forward strand.
AGGATAAAACAACAAATATAGAGGCAACCTTAAGGGGAGACTTAAAGGAGACACTGATACAGTTCCTAAAGAATAATGCTGACCTCTTTGCGTGGAAGGCCGCAGACATGCCCGGCATAGATCCCAAGTTAATGTGCCATAAGCTGGTGGTATATCTCGGATCTCAGCCACTACAACAGGAGCGCAAGAAGCTTGGCCCAGAAAGGTCCCAAGCTGTGGAAGAGCAGGTATAAGCCTTACTGGAGGCAGGGTTCATAAGCGAGGCCAAGTACCCATTATGGCTAGCCAACGTTGTCTTGGTGAAGAAGTCAAATGGCAAGTGGAGAATGTGTACCGACTACACCAACCTCAATAAGGCCTGCCCAAAAGATCCCTACCTGCTCTTGAATATAGACACTCTAGTGGACGCCTCTTCCGGATACAAGTACATCTCCTTCATGGATGCCTATTCGGGATACAACCAAATCCCAATGTACCCACCCGACCAAGAGAAGACATCGTTCCTAACCCCAAAGGCAAACTAGTGCTATATAGTTATGCCCTTCAGACTCAAGAACGCAGGGGCTACCTACCAAAGAATGATGAACAAAGTCTTTTCCGACCTCATCGGAAAGCTAATGGAGGTATATGTAGACGACATGCTGGTAAAAACACAAAGTGAGGAATCGTTGTTATCCGACCTCGCTAAAGTGTTCAACACCATAAGAAAGCATGGTATGCGACTTAACCCCGCAAAGTGCACCTTCGCAATAAAAGCTGGAAAATTCATTGGCTTCATGCTCACCAAAAGAGGAATCGAAGCAAACCCAGATAAGTGCCAGGCCATACTTCGCATTAAAAGTCCTACCTATGTCAAAGAGGTCCAGCAGCTCAATGGAAGACTAGCGGCTCTGTCTAGGTTCCTAGCTAGATCAGCCTTAAGATCTCTCCCCTTATATGCAACATTAAGGAAGGGAAAGAGGTTTGAGTGGACCCTAGAATGCGAACGAGCTTTTCAAGATTTCAAGAAATTTTGGGGCAACCACCTGTCCTTAGTTGACCTTGGGAAGGCGAAGAGCTCATACTATACCTCGCCGTAGGAAATCAGGCAATATCATCAGCACTAGTCAGAGAAGACGAAAGCGGGCAACAACACATCTACTTCATCAGTAAGGCTTTATAAGGGGCTGAATTAAACAATCAAAAGATAGAAAAATTTTTCTACACCCTCATACTCACTTCCCGGCGACTCTGACCATACTTTCAAGCTCACACTATCAGAGTTTGGACCAACTAGCCCATAAAAGGAATCCTACAGAAAACTGACCTGACTGGAAGAATACTACAATGGGCAGTCAAGTTATCTAAATTCGACCTCAAATATGAAGCTTGGATAGCTATCAAATCACAGTATCTGGCCGACTTCATTGCCGAGTACACTGACACCCCAGGAACTCCTACAAAATGGAATATCTACGTAGAGAACTCCTCAAACAAGACCGGGAGTGGTGCAGGTGTAATTATAGAGAGTGACCAGGGGACCCAAATTTAAAATTTGAGTTCCTTGCCTCAAATAACCAAGCTGAATATGAGGCACTACTGAAGGGAACTACCAAGCTAAGGATCCCACCATGAAAAAATACCTAGACAAAACCAGAGAATAGCTCAGACAATTTGGGGGATATGATGTCCAACATATACCTCGAGAACAGAATGCCCAAGCTGATGCACTTTCAAAACTAGCCAGCACCAAACCAGGGGGCAATAATAGAAGCCTCATCCAAGAAACATTGCAAAGTCCATCAATCTCGGAGGAAGAAAAGGTCCTAACGATATCAGGTCAGGATCAAGGATGGATGACCCCCAAAATCAACTACCTCAAGTCTGAGATACTTTCCATAGATAAAAAAGAGGCAAAAAGGCTAATACGAGAAGCACAGTACTACACCATAGTGGGAAACATCCTATATAAGAGAGGAATTTCAACATCCCTCCTAAAATATGTACCGGCCTCCGATACAAGGGAAGTCTTGGAAGAAGTACACAATTGCATGTGCGGCAACCACCTGGGAGCACGAGCGCTTTCAAAAAAGGTACTCCGAGCTGATTTTTACTGGCCGACCTTACAAAAGGAAGCAACAGAGTTTGTCAAGAAGTGCCCACCATTCCAAAAGCATGCCAACTTCCACATAGCTCCACCAGGATGATCAATGAAGGAGCGACCGACCTCTTAAGGAAGATCGCCACCGATCTCTTCTTAAAGAGCTCGACCAAATCGCTGTAGAAGCCCAAGTAGGCCCAAATAAAAGGACGCAGCCCACCCTAAAGGCGGCTGGCTTAAAAGATAAGATGACTTCATTCAAAGATAAGATAAGATAACTAACTTATCTCAAGAAAGGTTACTTCACACTACTATAAATACACTAGAGCACCCAGGTATAACTCATACTATGATTTTACACTAAATTCTGCCTAAAGCACGTGCTAACTTAAGCATCGGAGTCTCTTGCAAGTACCACCACCCTCCGGTGATCAAGGATCAGTAGCATCTCTAACTCTAGCAGGTCGGACACGGCAGCACCGACCAACACAGAATATCTCGTCCGAGATCGACCTACAGTTTCAGGTAACCCTCAGAACATATAGGTTGTTATATATGTTTGGTGAGAAATTAGTGGTGCACGAATTTGCAATCCGTACAACTAACCAGCAAATGCACTGGGTCGTCCAAGTAATACCTTACGTGAGTAAGGGTCGATCCCACAGAGATTATTGGTTTAAAGCAAGCTATGTTTATTTTATTATTCTTAGTCAGGATATCAATCAAAATTATCAATGGGAATTATTAGATTGGAAAAAAAAATAAAAGAGAATAAAATCGTTACTTGTTGTGCACTAATGGGGAATATGTTGGAGTTTTGGAGATGCTTTGTCCCCTGAATTCCTGCAATGTAATATTCAACTCAATTGTTTGTAAAGCCCGTCTACGGCAAGCTGTATGTAGGGTGTCACCATTGTCAGTGGCTACCTCCCATCCTCTCAGTGAAAACGGTCCAGATGCTCTGTCACAGCACGGCTAATCAGCTGTTGGTTCTCGATCATGTTGGAATAGGATCCATTGATCCTTTTGTGTTTGTCATCACGCCCAGCAATCGTGAGTTTGAAGCTCGTCACAGCCATTCAATCCTCACCCCCAACAATGGAGTTTAGAGACTCATGCTGCCAAAAGGTACAAATTTCAGATCTAAAAATGTCATGAGGTACAAAGTTAATCTCTAAAAGTTGTTTAAATAGTAAACTAGTAACCTAGGTTTACAGAAAATTAGTAAACTATGATAGATGATGCAGAAATCCACTTCTGGAGCCCACTTGGTGTGTGCTGGGGCTGAAACTTAAGCTCCTCACGTGCCTGGGGCTGTTTTGGGCGTTCAACGCTAGGTTGTAACCTGTTTCTGGCGTTGAACTCCAGCTTGTAACCTGTTTCTGGCGCTGGACGCCAGACAGCAGCATGATACTGGCATTGAACGCCAGTTTACGTCATCTATCTTCGTGTAAAGTATGGACTATTATATATTGCTAGAAAGCCCTGGATGTCTACTTTCCAACGCCGTTGAGAGCACGCCAATTGAACGCATGCAGCTCCAAAAAATCTATTTCGAGTGCAGGGAGGTCAGGATCCAACAGCATCAGCAGTCCTTTTTCAGCCTAACTCAGATTTTTGCTCAGCTCCCTCAATTTCAGCCAGAAAATACCTGAAATCACAGAAAAACATACAAACTCATAGTAAAGTCCAGAAATATGAATTTTTCCTAAAAACTAATAATATTCTACTAAAAACTAATTAAAACATACTAAAATCTACATGAAATTACCCCCAAAAAGCGTATAAAATATCCACTCATCACAACACCAAACTTAAACTGTTGCTTGTCCCCAAGTAACTAGATGAATGAAAGAGAATAAAAAGAAATCAAGAAGCAATAATATCTCAGAGTTTTAAGTGAAGCTCAGATTCTAATTAGATGAGCGGGGCTAGTAGCTTTTTGCTTCCAAACAGTTTTGGCATCTCACTTTATCCTTTGAAATTCAGAATGATTGGCATCCATAGGAACCCAGAATTCAGATCGTATTATTGATTTTTCTAGTTAAGTATGTTGATTCTTGAACACAACTACTTTTATGAGTCTTGGCCGTGGCCCTAAGCACTTTGTTTTCCAGTATTACCACCGGATACACAAATGCCTCAGACACATGACTGGGTGAACCTTTTTCAGATTGTGACTCAGCTTTGCTAGAGTCCCCAGTTAGAGGTGTCCAGAGCTCTTAAGCACACTCTTTTTGCTTTGGATCACGACTTTAACCACTCAGTCTCAAGCTTTTCACTTGGACCTTCATGTCACAAGCACATGGTTAGGGACAGCTTGATTTAGCCGCTTAGGCCTGGATTTTATTTTCTTGGGCCCTCCTATCCATTAATGCTCAAAGCCTTGGATCCTTTTTACCTTTGCCTTTTGGTTTTAAGGGCTATTGGCTTTTTTTTTTTGCTTGCTTTTTCTTTCTCTCTTTTTTTTTCACTGCTTTTTCTTGCTTCAAGAATCAATTTCATGATTTTTCAGATCATCAATAACATTTCTCTTGTTCATCATTCTTTCAGGAGCCAACAATTTTAACATTCATAAAATTCAATATCCAAAATATGCACTGTTCAAGCATTCATTCAGAAGACAAAAAGTATTGCCACCACATATAAATAATTAGAATTTTCCTTATTAAGAACTCGAAAAAAATTCAATTGCCTCTTTATTCTAAAAATCTACTATTTTATTCATGTTTGATGATGATGAAAAAAATAAATTATAACTTAATTGGAAATAAAACCAAAATAGACATGCTAATTACTACTACTCCTATATAACTTCTAAGGTAAATTTCTATAATAATACTATCACAGAGTTAAAACTTAAAATTAGAACTTAACAACCTGTATTTTGGGAAGTGGATGTTCCTCTAGTCTGTGGGGTACTTGGTCCTTCAAGAGATAAGTTTTGATGCTTCAGTTCCTTTAAGTTACGCCTTTGCTCTTCCTGTTCCCTTAGGTGCTATGATCTTGATGAGTTTTAGCTCAGTGATCATGGCAAATCACACCAAACTTAGAGGTTTGCTTGTCCTCAAGCAAAATAAAGGATAGGAGAGGAATAGTGGGAGAGGTAATTTCGAAATCCAAAAGATATGATGAGTTGAAAAAGATTTGAAAAAGATTTGGATTGGAAAAAGATTTGTGTTTATGAATTAAGATACATTTGATATTTTTGAAAAAGGGATTTTAGAAATTAGGGTTTTTAGAAATTAGGATTAAAATTTTTGGAATTGAAGGATGATATTTTGAAACATGTTTATGCAAGAAATCATGAATTGAAACATAAAAATTAGAAAATTTTGTGGAGAAAAACGAATTTTACCTCCTCCCCACCATTCTGGCGTTAAACGCCCAAATGCTGCATGTTTTGGGCGTTTAACGCACAATTACTGCTTCTCCTGGGCGTTCAACGCCCAGCTGTTGCTTCTTTCTGGCGTTGAACGCCAGGAAGTCCTTTGTCACTGGGCGTTTTTCTAAACGCCCAGGATGCTGTAATTCTGGCGTTAAACGCCTAGAAGGAGCTTCTTTCTGGCGTTCAACGCCCAGAAGATGCTCCTTTCTGGCGTTCAACGCCCAGATGGCTATCCTTACTGGCATTGAACGTCTAGTGGATGCTTCTTTTGGGCGTTCAACGCCCAAAACATTTCTTACTGGCTTTTTCGTGCCAGTGAGCTTCCAAATTCCCCTGTAACTCTGTGAATTCAATCAATTGCTATTTTACCTTTTGAAGATACTTTGACATATTCCTGTAAAAATCAATTAATTAACCAAAACAAATAAAATAAAATTTTGTGAATGGCTAGGTTGCCTCCCAGCAAGCGCTTCTTTAATGTCGTTAGCTGGACTATTACTGAGCTTTAATCAAGTCTCAGTGTTGAGCATTCTTACTCAAAATTGCTTTCAAGATAATGTTTAACTCTCTGTCCATTAACAATGAACTCTTTGTTAGAGTCATTATCCTGAAGCTCTACGTATCCATATGGTGATACACTTGTAATCACATATGGACCTCTCCACCGGGATTTCAATTTCCCGGGGAATAATTTGAGCCTAGAATTAAATAGCAGAACTTTCTGCCCCGGCTCAAAGACTCTGGATGACAATTTCTTATCATGCCATCTCTTTGCTTTCTCTTTGTAAATTTTTGCATTCTCGAAAGCATTGAGTCTAAATTCCTCGAGCTCATTCAACTGGAGCAATCATTTTTCTCCAGCTAACTTGGCATCAAGGTTCAGGAATCTGTTTGCCCAGTAGGCCTTGTGTTCCAGTTCCACTGGCAAGTGACATGCCTTTCCATACACAAGCTGGTATGGAGAGGTCCCTATAGGGGTCTTGAATGCTGTTCTGTATGCCCACAGAGCATCATCCAAGCTTCTTGCCCAATCCCTTCTACGGTTAATTACAGTCCGTTCCAGGATTCTTTTGAGTTCTCTATTTGAGACTTCAGCTTGCCCATTAGTCTGTGGGTGATATGGAGTAGCCACCCTGTGGCTAACTCCGTAATGAACCAAAGCAGAATAGAGCTGTTTATTGCAGAAATGAGTGCCCCCATCACTGATTAGTACTCTAGGGGTGCCAAATCTGCTGAAGATGTGTTTCTGGAGGAATTTTAACACTATTTTAGTGTCATTAGTAGGTGTTGCAATAGCTTCCACCCATTTGGATACATAATTCACTGCCACCAGAATGTAAGTGTTTGAGTATGATGGTGGGAAAGGTCCCACGAAGTCAATACCCCATACATCAAACAACTCAATCTCCAAGATCCCTTGCTGAGGCATGGCATAACTGTGAGGCAAATTACCAGATCTTTGGCAACTGTCACAATTAAGTACAAACACTCGAGAATCTTTATAGAGAGTAGGCCAGTAGAAGCCACATTGGAGGACTTTTGTGGCTGTTCGCTCACTTCCAAAATGTCCTCCATACTGTGATCCATGGCAGTGCCATAGGATCTTCTGCGCTTCTTCTTTAGGCACACATCTACGGATTTCTCCGTCTGCACATCTCTTAAAGAGATACGGCTCATCCCAAAGATAGTACTTTGCATCCGTGATCAACTTCTTTGATTGCTACTTACTGTACTCTTTGGGTATGAATCTCACTGCCTTGTAGTTTGCAATGTCTGCAAACCATGACACTTCCTGGATGGCAAAGAGTTGCTCATCCGGAAAGGTCTCAGAGATCTCAGTAAGAGGGAGGGACGCCCCTTCTACTGGTTCTATTCGGGACAGGTGATCTGCTACTTGGTTCTCTATCCCTTTTCTGTCTCTTATTTCTATATCAAATTCTTGCAGAAGCAACACCCATCTGATGAGTCTGGGTTTTGAATCCTGCTTTGTGAGTAGATATTTAAGAGCAGCATGATCAGTGTACACAATCACTTTTGATCCTACTAAATAGGATCTGAACTTGTCAATGGCATAAACCACTGCAAGTAATTCTTTTTCTGTGGTTGTGTAGTTCTTTTGTGCATCATTTAAAACACGGCTAGCATAGTAAATGACGTGCATGAGCTTGTCATGCCTCTGTCCCAACACTGCACCAATGGCATGATCACTGGTGTCACACATCAATTCAAATGGTAATGTCCAGTTTGTGCAGAGATGACTGGTGCTGTGACCAGCTTAGCTTTCAGAGTCTCAAACGCTTGCAGACACTCCTTATCAAAGATAAATGGTGTGTCAGCAGCTAGCAGATTACTTAGAGGTTTGACAATTTTTGAAAAATCCTTTATAAACCTCCTATAGAATCCTGCATGCCCTAGAAAGCTTCTGATTGCCTTAACATTGGCTGGTGGTGGTAATTTTTCAATTACCTCTACCTTAGCTTGATCCACCTCTATTCCCTTGTTCGAGATTTTGTGCCCAAGGATAATTCCTTCAGTCACCATAAAGTGACACTTCTCCCAGTTTAAAACCAGGTTAGTCTCTTGGCATCTCTTTAGAACAAGTGCTAGATGGTTAAGGCAGGAGCTGAATGAGTCTCCAAACACTGAAAAGTCATCCATGAAGACTTCCAGAAATTTTTCCACCATATCAGAGAAAATTGAGAGCATGCACCTCTGAAAGGTTGCAGGTGCATTGCACAGGCCAAATGGCATCCTTCTGTATGCAAATACTCCAGATGGACATGTGAATGCCATTTTTTCTTGATCTTGGGGATCTACTGCAATTTGGTTATAACCTGAATATCCATCCAGGAAGCAGTAGTATTCATGACCTGCTAGTCTTTCTAGCATCTGGTCTATGAATGGTAAAGAAAAATGATCGTTTCTGGTGGCTGTATTGAACCTTCTATAATCAATACACATACGCCACCCTGTAACTGTTCTTGTTGGAACCAGTTTATTTTTTTCATTATGAACCACTGTCATGCCTCCCTTCTTATGGACGACTTGGACAGGGCTTACCCAGGGGCTGTCAGAAATAGGATAAATAATCCCAGCCTCTAGTAATTTAGTGACCTCCTTCTGCACCGCTTCCTTCATGGCTGGATTCAGCCGCCTTTGTGGTTGGACCACTGGCTTGGCGTCACCCTCCAATAGGATCTTGTGCATGCATCTAGCTGGGCTGATGCCCTTAAGATCATTGATGGACCACCCAAGAGATGTCTTGTGTGTTCTTAGCACTTGAATTAGTGCTTCCTCTTCCTGTGGCTCTAAGGTAGAGCTTATGATTATAGGAAAGGTATCACCTTCTCCCAGAAATGCATATTTTAGGGATGGTGGTAATGGTTTGAGCTCGGGTTTGGGAGGTTTCTCCTCTTCCTGAGGGATTTTCAGAGGTTCTATTGTTCTCTCTGATTCCTCCAAATCAGGCTGAACATCTTTAAAGATGTCCTCTAGCTCTGATTCGAGACTCTCAGCCATATTGACCTCTCTTACCAGAGAGTCAATGATATCAACACTCATGCAGTCATTTGGGGTGTCTGGATGTTGCATGGCTTTAACAACATTCAACTTGAACTCCTCCTCATTGACTCTCAGGGTTACTTCCCCTTTTTGGACGTCAATGAGGGTTCGGCCAGTTGCTAGGAAAGGTCTTCCTAGAATGAGAGTTGCACTCTTGTGCTCCTCCATTTCCAGCACCACAAAGTCAGTAGGAAAGGCAAATGGCCCAACCTTGACAATCATGTCTTCAATCACGCCTGATGGGTATTTAATGGAGCCATCAGCAAGTTGAAGACATATCCGGGTTGGTTTGACTTCTTTAGTCAAACCAAGCTTTGTGATAATAGATGTAGGTATTAAGTTGATACTTGCCCCAAGATCACATAGAGCCTGCTTAGTACAAGTACCCTCTAATGTGCATGGTATCATAAAGCTTCCGGGATCTTTAAGCTTCTCAGGTAAGCTTTTCAGAATGACTGCACTGCATTCTTCAGTGAGGTAAACTTTTTCAGTTTCCCTCCAATCCTTCGTATGACTTAAGATCTCTTTCATGAACTTAGCATAAGAGGGTATTTGCTCAAGTGCTTCTGCAAACGGATTCTTTATTTCAAGAGTCCTGAGATAGTCTGCAAAGCGAGCAAATTACTTATCCTGTTTCGCTTGACAGAGTTTTTGAGGATAAGGCATTTTGGCTTTGTATTCCTCAACATTAGTTGCTGCAGGTTTATTACCTGTAGAAGTGAGTTGGGAAGCCTTTTTAGAAGGGTTGTTATCAGCACTTGTATGTGACTGATCCCCCACTGGCGTTTGAATGCCAGGGGTGGAAGCTGGAGTGGCATTAGACGCCAACTCCTTATCTGTTACTGGCGTCTGAACGCCAGAACTGTGCTCCCTTTGGGCGTTCAACGCCGGATTCATGCTTGTTTCTGGCGTTGAACGCCAGGAATGAGCATGGTCTGGGCGTTCAGCACCAGTATTATTCCTCTCTGGGCTCTGATTGTCCTCAGAGGGATTTTGAGTAGCCATTTGTTCATTTCTTGGCTTCCTACTGCTTTGAAGTGAGGTATTTAATGTTTTTCCACTTTTTAATTGAACTGCTTGGCATTCTTCTGTTATTTATTTTGACAGTTGCTTTTCTGTTTGCTTTAACTGTACTTCCATATTCCTGTTAGCCATTCTTATTTCCTGTAGTATTTCCTTGAATTCAGCTAGCTGCTGAGTTAGAAAGTCTAATTGCTGATTGAATTCATTAGCCTGGTCTACAGGGCTGAGTTCAGCAGTTACTGTTTTAGCTTCTTATTTCATGGAAGATTCACTGCTTAGGTACAGATGCTGATTTCTGGCAACTGTATCAATAAGCTCTTGAGCTTCTTCAATTATTTTCCTCATATGTATAGATCCACCAGCTGAGTGATCTAGAGAAATCTGAGCTTTTTCTGTAAGCCCATAGTAGAAGATGTCTAATTGCACCCATTCTGAAAATATCTCAGAGGGGCATTTTCTTAGCATCTCTCTGTATCTCTCCCAGGCATCATAAAGGGATTCATTATCTCCTTGTTTGAAACCTTGGATGCTTAACCTTAGCTCTGTCATCCGTTTTGGAGGAAAATAGTGATTTAGGAATTTTTCTGACAGCTGTTTCTATGTCTTTATGCTGTTCTTAGGTTAGTTATTTAACCACCTCTTAGCTTGATCTTTTACAGCAAATGGAAACAGTAATAATCTGTAGACATCCTGATCTACTTCCTTATCATGTACTGTGTCAGCAATTTGCAAAAATTGTGCCAAAAACTCTGTAGGTTCTTCGTGTGGAAGACCGAAATACTGGCAGCTTTGCTGCACCATGATAATGAGCTGAGGATTCAACTCAAAGCTACTAACTCCAATGGAGGGTATACAGATACTACTCTCATATGAAGCAGTAGTGGGGTTAGCATATGACCCCAGAGTCCTCCTCGACTGTTCATTTCCACTTAGTTCCATAATGGAATAAAGGAGATGGTATGGATGTTGATATTATTTATTTTATAAAAATTTATTTTATAAAATAAAGTAAAAATAAAACAAATAAAAACGAAATAAAATAAATAAATAAATAAATGAAAGTATTTTTTTGAAGATTTTCGAAAAATTTGAGGAAAAGGAGAAAGTGGTTAGGATAAAATTTTTGAAAAAGATAATAAAATATATATTAAAAAAATTAAAAATTGAAAAATTTTGAAATTGAAATCTGAATTGTTATATAAAAATTTCGAAAATATAGTTTAAAATTAGTTAGAAAAGATATTTTTTTTTGAATTTTGAATTTTATGATGAAAGAGAGAAAACACACAAAAGACACAAGACTTAAAATTTTTAGATCTAATGCTCCTTATTTTCGAAAATTTTGGAGGGAAAACACCAAGGAACACCAAGCTTAAAAATTTTAAGATCAAAACACAAGAAAGACTCAAGAACACCTTGAAGATTCACAAGAACACCAAGAACAAAAGAAAGGACACCAAACTTAAAATTTTTAGAAAACCAAGATAAATTTTCGAAAATTAAAGAAAGGTCAACAAGAAAACACCAAACTTAAAGTTTGGCACAAGATTAAATTAAGAAAAATTATTTTAAAGGAAATTTTGAAATAAAGATACCCAATTACCAAGAACATAGACCAACGCTCTAGCCAATTGGGCAGAAAAGGTAACAATTGTTCTGAGTAGGTATATTTCTTTTTGGAAGACTAATGCTTTGGATTAGTACAAGAAAAACAAGAAAAGACACAGAACAAGAAAAACTCAAGATCAAACAAGAAAAATAAACAAGAACAACTTGAAGATCAATGAAGAACAAAGAACACAAGTTCGAAAATTTTAAAGAAAAATATCAAATATGTAATTGACACCAAACTTAGAACAAGACACTAAACTCACGAAAAACTTAAAAATTGATAAAGAAAAATAATATTTTTGAAAAATTTTTTAAAAAGGGATAATAAAAGATGCAATTCTAGTAAAAAGAAAGGATAAATTCTTCCTAATCTAAGCAACAAAATAAACCTTTAGTTGTTCAAACTCGAATAATCCCCGGCAATGGGGCCAAAAACTTGGTGCACGAATTTGCAATCCGTACAACTAACTAGCAAGTGCACTGGGTCGTCCAAGTAATACCTTACGTGAGTAAGGGTCAATCCCACAGAGATTATTGGTTTGAAGCAAGCTCTGTTTATTTTATTATTCTTAGTCAGGATATCAATCAAAATTATCAATGGGAATTATTAGATTGGAAAAAAAAAATAAAAGAGAATAAAATCGTTACTTGTTGTGCAGTAATGGGGAATATGTTGGAGTTTTGGAGATGCTTTGTCCTCTGAATTCCTGCAATGTAATATTCAACTCAATTATTTGTAAAGCCCGTCTACGGCAAGCTGTATGTAGGGTGTCACCATTGTCAGTGGCTACCTCCCATCCTCTCAGTGAAAACGGTCCAGATGTTCTGTCACAGCACGGCTAATCAGCTGTTGGTTCTCGATCATGTTGGAATAGGATCCATTGATCCTTTTGCGTTTGTCATCACGCCCAGCAATCGCGAGTTTGAAGCTCGTCACAGCCATTCAATCCTTGAATCCTACTTGGAATACCACAGACAAGGTTTAGACCTTCCGAATTCTCAAGAGTGGCCGCCATCAATTCTAGCTTATACCACGGAGATTCTGATTAAGGAATCTAAGAGAAGCTCATTCAGTCTGATGTAGAACGGAGGTGTTTGTCAGGCACACGTTCATGGATTGAGGGAGGTGATGAGTGTCACGGATCATCACCTCCTTCATAATTAAGTGCGAATAAACATCTTAGATCGGAACACACACACGTTTGAGTGAAATAGAAACAATTGCATTAATTCATCGAGACGCTGCAGAGCTCCTCACCCCCAACAATGGAGTTTAGAGACTCATGCTGCCAAAAGGTACAAATTTCAGATCTAAAAATGTCATGAGGTACAAAGTTAATCTCTAAAAGTTGTTTAAATAGTAAACTAGTAACCTAGGTTTACAGAAAATGAGTAAACTATGATAGATGATGCAGAAATCCACTTCTGGGGCCCACTTGGTGTGTGCTGGGGCTGAGACTTAAGCTTTTCACGTGCCTGGGACTGTTTTGGGCGTTCAACGCCAGGTTGTAACCTGTTTCTGGCGTTGAGCTCCAGCTTGTAACCTGTTTCTGGCGCTGGACGCCAGACAACAGCATGATACTGGCGTTGAACGCCAGTTTACATCGTCTATCGTCGCGCAAAGTATAGACTATTATATATTGCTGGAAAGCCCTGGATGTCTACTTTCCAATGCCGTTGAGAGCGCGCCAATTGGACTCTTGTAGCTCCAGAAAATCCATTTCGAGTGCAGGGAGGTCAGGATCCAACAACATCAGCAGTCCTTTTTCAGCCTAACTCAGATTTTTGCTCAGCTCCCTCAATTTCAGCCAGAAAATACCTGAAATCACAGAAAAACACACAAACTCATAGTAAAGTCGAGAAATATGATTTTTGCCTAAAAACTAATAATATTCTACTAAAAACTAATTAAAACATACTAAAATCTACATGAAATTACCCCCAAAAAGCGTATAAAATATCTGCTCATCACTTAGGTTAATCAAAGATTCAAATTTCAAGCTCACTTGACCATATACATCCTTGCCTCTACCCTAGCCCCATTACAACCTATGAAAAGACCTTATAATATATGTATGCATGCATTGAATAATTGTTGATTGTTAAATGAAAAAACAAATCTTGGAAAGCATGATTAGAAGAGGATTGAGTGATCAACCCTATACACTTGAGTGACTAGAGCGGATACACTTCCGATGAGGGTTTGATGTTCAATTTTTGTTCCCGGCTATCATGAGCTTTCTTCTTGCAAGTCTATTTGAACTTCATTTTGATATTTGAATTAGTAGGATTCATGAATCATCATACTATGTTAGCCCTACTTGTTCATATACATTCTTGAAGATTGATTTACTTTTAACCAAGTAGGTAGAAGCATTTTGTATTTAGTTGCATGCATATAGATTGGTTTATATAGGTTATTTGCATTGAATAAATGTTCATACCCCTTTTCTTGTCTTTCTTGGTTTAGCATGATGACATGCTTAGTTTAAGTGTGGGGAGGTTTGATAAACCCCAATTTTGTGGTTTATCTTGTGTTGAATTTAGGGGATTTTATCAACTTAACTCATATTTATTCAATGAAATAGCATGGCTTTATAAATTTCTCCTAATTAGTGCTTAAGGGTAAAAACATGCTTTTTAGGCCTTAAAATTGATAAATTTAATTTATTTAATTTCATTCGATGCCTTGATATGTTTGTTACGTGATTTCAGGATTTGAAGGCAAAGATTGGGTTGAATGAATGAAGAAAAAGCATGCAAAAATAGAGAATTCATGAAGAAATGAGGATTTGATGAACTGAAGGCCACGCCCACGTGTTACCCACGCATACGCGTGAGAAGGAGAGAATCGCCAGCGACGTGCACGCGTTACCCCACGCGCACACATGGAAGAGAAAATTGACAATGACGCATACGCATGACCCACGCGTACGCGTGACCCACGCGTACTCGTGACAAGCCGCACGTGACTTCACTAAAGGAAAAATGCTGGGGGTGATTTTTGAGCTTAAGGAGGCCCAAATCTAACTCATTTCTGATGCTTTTGACCCCAAGGATTTCAAGGGAATGGGGGAGGAGTCATAGTGTAGTTTTCACCATGTTGTAGGTTAGAATTCTAGAGAGAGAAGCTCATAATTTAGGGTAGTTTAGGTAAAATTTCTGTAGATCCAACTTTCAATTCTCTTTACATTTTATTGTTCTATTGTCTTAATCTTCTTAGCTTTCTTTGTTAGTTTCCTTATTTTGCCGTTTTTACTTTTATGAACTCTTTTGGATTTCTATTTTATTTTAATGCAATTTTATATTTTCATGTCTCTTTATGTTTATCTTAATTGCCATTGTTGATTTCTTGCTTATGTTAGTTATGGGTTCTATTAATTCTTTCATTTTGTAATGTTTACTTTTATTGCACTCTAGGTGTTTGTTAAAATATTTTCTCTAGTTATTGAGTAGTTTTCTTTACTCTTGGCCTAGGCTAAGAGAATTGAGTGACCTTGAGTCATTTGGGTCTCATTGAATTGGTGATTTGAGAACCCTTTATGGTCAATTTGATAACCATTGACACTAGCCTACTACTAAGTCAATTATTAGCTAGGTTAGGACTTATGGATTGATGTTGATCAAGCCTATTTGACGCACTTCAAGCGTTGAAGTAGACATTATACGTACTTCAAGCATATAAGTAGACTGAATGGATTGGTCCCTCATAATTGTCAACACATAGTTTGTAGACAAGGATGGTGATCTCATTTCCCTTGTCTTAGCCAAGAGTTCATTCCCATTCTTTTATTAGTTCTTGTCATTTACATTCTTGTTATTTACTTTTCTTGCCAATTACTAACGTGGCCATTAACGTGGAAGGAAGGAAAGTTTGGAACGTTAGTGGTAAAAGTAAACACCACTAACGTTAGCGAAGGGCAAGAAGACCCACGTTATTTGCCACGTTAGTTACATTAACTTGGGAACTAACGTGGAAGGAAAGGGAAACTCCAACGTTAGTGGAAAAAGTGAACGCCACTAACGTTTGCGAAGCAAAGAACACCCACGTTAGTGCCACTAACGTGGGCATTAACGTGGAAGAAAGGAGGCATCTGTGAAAGTTAGTGGAGAACATGAACACCACTAACGTTTGCGAAGCAAAGAAGGCCTATGTTAGTGGCCACGTTAGTGCCACTAACGTGGACCCTAACGTGGGAAAAATCTCACCCAGCAACCTGACCATGCCTTCTTCAAATAAGAATAACTTGAGCCACAAAGCTCCGAATGAGTTGATTCCAGTGGCATTGGAAAGTAGGATTCTAGAGCTTTTTAAGCATATGTAGCACTGCATGGTGGACTCTATATTTGAGGGAGAAAACCTGCCCTGAAAGTGCATAGATGAACATGGTATCAACCTGTAGTAAGGCCAGCTGACCTCTTCACCTTCCAAGAAGTGTAACTCGAGCTGTAGAGCTCCAAATGATCCGCTTTTAATAGAGTTTGAAAGTAGACATCTAGTGTTTTCCAACAATATATAATAGCATGGGGTGGACATTAAGTTTGAGCTCCAGAACCTGGAAATATTAATCCCTTGAACGCTGACGTTATTGGCACTCACTTTTTCCAATAACGCCAGCGACTATGCCAGCGACCTTGTCTAATTCAAAGGAGCATAACATGAGTTACAAAGGTCCAATTGAGGTGATTTCAGCTGCGTTAGAAAGCTGACATTCAGAGCTTTCCAAAGATATATAATACTTTATAGCGGGCAAGAAATTGAAATACAAACAAGAGGCATCTTTTAAGCCCTAAAAATACCAACTGGGTAGCATGTGTGACGTTAGCTACACTAACTTCAGCACTAACGCCACACTTGTAACGTTAGTGTGGATAACGGTAGCACTAACGATTAGCACCTGGACCTCAACTTGATTCATTCTCTTACAAGGACCACCCAACCTCAAGCAATCAAGCCCACAAGTGTCAACCAATCAAGGCCACAAGAAGCATCTAGAATAGGAATTTTCATTTAATTGTAATTTGCTTTTAATTTCATTTTGTAATTTAGGAAAGCCTGTATAAAGGCCTTATTTTTTACAATCAATTCATTCTGGAATACGGAAAATTGAAAGAAGGGGGAGATAGTGAAGACCAATTCAAACTTCTGGAAATTGGCACACTCTAAGGGGAGTGGGTCTTCAGACCCCTCTCCTCCTACACTTTTCTCCATTTTCTCTTCTTTTTCTTTTCTTAGTAGTAGTTTAATTCTAGTTTGTACTTTTCATTTATGAACTTTAAAGTTTCACTTTCAGTTTTAATCTTCATCTTTATTTTTCTACACTTTCTTCCTTTTTTGTTTGAGTAGAGCAATGAACAACTAACTCTTTTCATTGGGTTAGAGAGCTCTATTGCATTTAATGGATCAATTGTAGTTTTCATTCTCCTTCTTCTTTCTTTTCTCTTGATTTTACTAGAGTGCTTTTGATCTTCATCCAATTGTTTAGCTATCTTGGAAGAGAAGCTCTCCATAATTGGATCTCCTCGGAACCTTGGAAGAGGAATGAGGAGATCATGCTAGAAATGCTCTCTTACATTGGATTAGGTTGGGGGTTGGATGGATATTGTGACATTTAATCCTACCAACTCTTTGATCTATGAATGTGTGTGGTATAATCAATGACCAAACTTCATCTCTTCCCATGAGCTATTAAATCAAGGATTTGAGAAATTGTTCAAGCTTAGAGAGATTGGGTTGCCAAGGAATTGGGATCTAATCACTTAAGATTGCCAAGGAGATCAATGAATGCATTGACTGGGGAAGAGATGAGAATGAACTTGATCCGGAGGATTGTAATATCTCTTGATCCCAATGTTTATTTTATTTTTAGTTCTTACATTTACTTTTCTTGCCATTTACTTTCTTGCACTTTATTTCTTTCTTTACTTTTATGCCATTTACATTTTCTTGTTACTTATCACTCAAATATGATTCGACCTCACTCTGATAATCAATTAACCATTGATTGCTTAATCCGTTAATCCCTGTGGACCCGTTAACTAACAAGTATATATATATTCTGGTTGGCCTTTACTTCGCAGGTCAAGTCTAGAGCTTGATTCCGTATCTCTATTTTTGAATTATATATATATATATATATATATATATATATATATATACTTGTCTCTTTGGTTTTCTGTATAAGCCTTCTACCTTAACACTTTTCGAGTGTGACACATTGTCGATTTTACTTTGTTCATCTTTTCTTTTGGGCTCCCAATTAAACTCTTCTTCATATATCTATGTATGTATTTTTTGTTTTTAGAGGCCGTGGGCCTCACCACGTTTGATTTATGACCTCGGCGTAAAGCTTTATGTGGTAGGGTGATACAAATGGAGTAATTCCTAACACACTCAATGGGAACCAAAGAAAGAAGCTCAAGCATGATGCCTGCTATTTCATGTGGGATGATGCATATCTTTTCAAAATATGCTCAGATGGAATAATTAGGAGATGTGTCATTAATGAAGAAACCCGAGGAGTGTTGTGGCATTGTCACGACTCGGAATATGGAGGTCATTTTAGTAGAGAAAGAACAACCGCTATAGTGCTTCAATATGGACTGTATTGGCCAACTCTATTCAAAGAGGCCAGGGAATTTGTTGCAGCTTATGATAAGTGCGAAAGAACTGGAAACGTTTCATCAAGGAATGAAATGTCACAAAATTTCATTCTAAAAGTGAAACTCTTTGATGTTTGGAGAATTGATTTTACGGGTCCCTTTCCTTTATCTTACTCTGACAAATATATACTTGTTGCAGTTGATTATGTTTCAAAGTTGGTAGAAGCCATACCACTACCCACTAATGATGCCAGAGTTGTTGCTAACTTTCTCAAAAAAATATTTTCTGTAGGTTTGGTGCTTCTAGAACATTAATCAGTGATGGAGAAAGCCATTTTTTCAACACACAATTTGAGACTCTGCTACACAAGTATGGAGTTAAACAAAGATTACCATTCATTATCATCCTTAAACAAGTGGCCAAGTTGAAGTTTCCAATAGAGAGCTTAAGAGAATCTTGGAGAAAACAGTGGGAGCATCAAGAAAAGATTGGGCCAAGAGGATTGACAATGCATTATAGGCATATATGACAACTTTCAAATGCCAATTCTCATGTCACCCTACCCATTAGTGTATGGAAAGTCTTGTTACCTCCTAGTTGAATTGGAATACGAGGCATATTGGGCCATAAAGTTCTTAAATTTTGATGCAAAGGGTGCTAAAGAGAAAAGGCTTCTTTAATTGAATGAGTTAGATAAGTTTTGGAATGAAGCATTGGTGCGCAAATTTATGACTCGCATAACTGAACCGGCAAGTGCACTGGGCCGTCCAAGTAATACCTCAGGTGAGTGAGGGTCGAATCCTACGAGGATTGCAGGATTGATCAAGCTGTGGTTATCCTGCAGATCTTAGTCAGCGAATAAAAAGATTGTTGTTGTTTGTTGTAAGTGCATAAACTAAGTAAAGAAAGCAATAATAATAAAACGTAGAAACAATAATAAAAGATCAGTTAAGGCTTTAGAGGTGGTTCTTCTTCTGGATTAATACGTCATACTTACTACTCCAATGATGAATGGTTCCTTCAATGGCAAGGTTGTATGTTATTAAGCCATTGGTCATGGTCATTAATCTCCTCAAGTCCAAACCAAACACCCCAATGGGCTTGATCAATCTAGGAGAGGGTGAAGCGCACGCAATTCAATCTCTTGATGATCCTACTCAAAATGCCATAGACAAGGTCAGATTTTTCGGATCAGAGACTAACGCTCTTATGATTCTAGCCCTTAGAGCCACAGGAACCTCAATTACCCCTGACTAATGAGGTTTAATGTCACATACACCAATTAGCCCATATAACTTGTTGGAACCCGTGATGCATTCTCAAGCTGTAGCTCAATACTATCCAGGTCAGGACTCACAAGGAACTCATGTAGAATTGAGATTTATAAGGATGAAGAACGATAATGCATCATAAAATAGAATCAAACATAGATTGAAGTAGAAAAGTAATTGCATTAATCCATAAAAGCCAGCAGAGCTCCTAACCTTAACCTAGGAGGTTTAATTGCTCATACTGTACAGCAAATACAGAAGTAATGTCTGTGTTTCTCCCCTCCTGGAAGGTACAATCCTCAGGAAGAAGGAAGTCCTTTATTTATAATAAAAACTCTAAGACTAAACCTAAAAGATATTGTTTTAAATTACAAAAAAGAAATAAAATAAGCTAAGAAGTGCTAAAATCCACTTTGGGGCCCACTTGGTGAGTGTTTGGGATGAGCTTGGCATCCAACTTGGTTGAGTGGGCGTTTAAAGCCTACAAGGGAGTGTCCATGCTGCTTCCTTGCTCCCTTGGGGGCGTTGAACACTAGTTTGGGCATTCAACTTGGGAGGTTGGTCATGTTTGAGCGTTTAACGCTAGAAGGGGGGTAGTTTGGGCGTTCAATGCCCATTTTGGGCAGTCCAATCCAAATAAAGGTATAGCCCATTATATATTTCTAGAAAGCCCTAGACATTTGCTTTCCAACGCCTTTGAGAGCACGTCAATTAGACCACTGTAGCTCCAGAAATGCTCATTTGAATGCATGGAGGTCAGGATTTGATAACATCTGCTATCCTTTCTTCGCCTCTGAATCAAACTTTGCCAAAACTTGCCAATTTCACCTAAAAATCACCTAAAATCATAAGAAAAACACAAAAGCTCAAAGTAGTATCCAAAATGTGAATTTAGCACTAAAACCTATTAAAATATAACAAAAATTAACAAAATATACTAAAAACACTAAGAAAACAGTGCCAAAAAGCGTATAAAATATCCACTCATTAAGCATATGAGAATGCGAAACTCTACAAGGAAAGAACCAAAAAGTGGCATGATAAAAGGATTCTCCTAAGGAACTTTGAGCCTGGCCAGAGAGTTTTATTATTCAATTCAAGGCTCAAATTCTTCTCTGGCAAATTGATGTCAAGATGGTCTAGACCATTCACTATTACAAAGGTCTCTTCATATGGTCACATAGAAGTTAGGGATGAAAGCTCTCAGAGGAAATTCACTATCAAGGAGCAAAGGTTAAAACTCTATCTTGGAGGAGATTTTTATCGCCAAAAGACAATCCAATTACTCAGCTAAAAGGAGCTAACCGTCAAGCTAGTGACTTTAAAGAAGCACTTATTGGGAGGCAATCCAACCATAGTATCCTTTAATTTCTTATTAATTCTTAGTTTTCATTAAGTTTTTATTTTCGTTGCTAAATGATGCATACTAGAAGAGAATACTTATTTCAGAATTGAAAGGTTTTAACCCAAACAGAAGCTAAGCTGATGTGTTAATCAACCATGTAACAAAAAGAATAAGTTGAGATTTAGGTGCATGTTGTTTCCATTGAAGAACAATGCATGTTAGAAAGAATGGTTTGGTGCAATATTTTAGGCTTTTTGGTCTAAGCAGACACAAGTTTAGTATTTTAGCATGCGTCCAACGCAACAATTCAATTGTGGTGCTAGCATGGTTTGGAGATTTTTTTTTTGCATAATCCAAACACTTTGCATAATCATGACATTTTCTGCATAATCACAGCAAGAAGGACATTTTTGGTAGGACAATAAACCATGCATGAGGTTGAGTTGGTTTTGTCAAATTCTACATTTCATACTTGCCTAAAATGCTCCAAAATTACTTTTCCTTGAACATGCCAACTCATGTTTGCATGATTCAATAATTTCAATTTTGGGATGATATTCAGATAGCTTGTTGCATTAACATATTGTTCCAAGGGTTACTTGAAACATTGATTTGGGCCTGAATGTGAGGTCCAGATCTCTTTGTATAGCAGCGTCCGGCCTCTTTGGTGCTGAGGTGCCGCTGTCTGAGTTCCTCGTGAGGAGGTGGGGGTGGTACTTGCAAGAGACTCTGATGCTAAAGTTAGCAAGGGCTTTAGGTAGGTTTTAGTAGATTAGAACCTGAGTTATACCTGGGAGGTGCCAGTGTATTTATAGTAGTGTAGATAACCTCCTTTGTTGGAGCAGTTTCATCTTTTCTAATGAATAAGCGTTCCCTTTATCCTGACAGTTTGTTGGTATTTACCTCCTTTGTTGATAGTAAGAGAGATTTAAAGAGGCAATTACTTGTTTAGCCAAGTAAGGCTATATCTCTGTGTTGGTGTCTGACCTCTTTAAAGAGGTCGGGTTTATAATGAAGACCATTTATTGGTCCTTTTTGTGTTATTGGGACTAGCTCTTATTTATTGGGCCAAGTTATGAACACATATCATGCATGCATCCTTAATTCAAACGAGAATCAACTTTTCATGGAACTAAGTTTGGTGTAGCAACCAATCTTAGAATGAGCCATAATGAAATGAACCATAATGCATACTGCATTTGACCATGCAAATTCGGTATCCTCAGCATGCATAAACAGAATCAAAATGACCAAAATGAATTATTGACTAGAGGAAATAGTGTTGTCATGCCATAAAACAAGTTTGGTGTCCAGCGGCTAAGTTGGACAACACCAAATTGATGATGTTGCGCTTGAAAACGGCATGATGATAGCGCTCCACGGCTAATTTAGGTAGTGACATATCTTTCTTATTTGACACACATTTGTGCTTGTCATGGAACGACAACCTTCAAGTGTTAGATGGTTAGACGGGGAGTCATGTGTATGCATAGCAAGCTGATGTGTAAGTGGTGCAGAATTTACAACCACAAACTAACTGGCAAGTGCATTGGGTCGTACCAAGTAGTACCTTAAGTGAATGAGGGTCGATCCCACGAGGATTGATGGACTAAGCAACAATGGTTAAGTAATTTATTTAGTTAGACAAACAGAAAATGGTGTTTGAGAGTTCAAAAAAGAATTAAACAGGAAACTCAGAATATCAGAAGACAGGTAGTAAATAAGTTGGAAATAATATATGGAGAAACAGTTAAGGCTTCAGAGATATCTATTTTTTGGATTGATTTTTCTTACTAACTATTTTAATCATACAAGAATTAATTCATGGCAAACTATATGTGACTAAACCCTAGTTTCTTAGACTATTTTAGTCTCCTCTAAAATTTATCAACCGCCAATTCCTTGGTCAATTAATTCCAATTAGAGGGTGAAGTTTAATTCTAGTTATATGCCACAGAAATCCTAATTACCCAAATATAAGAGGATTATATGTCATGTATCCCATTAAATCCAGATAATTAGAAATTTAGGAGAATATGTTTTCAAGTTGTTGTTCAAGTAAAGAGCTTTTCCAAGTTATACAATAACTCAATTAGAAAGAGGGTCATACTTCCGTTCCACCCAAATTCATATGATAAAGAACGAAAATAATTCTTGAAATATAAATCAATACATGAATTAAAATAGAAAAAATAAAAGAATCAATCCATACAATAGATAGAGCTCCTAACCTTAACAGTTGAGGTTTTGTTGCTCATGGTTCAATAAGAAAAAATAGGATTCAGGTAAACTGTAATTTACAGAATGAGGTAGAATAATCCAGAAGATAAGTTTCTTTTCTCTTTTATATCTAATCCTAATTAATTTAAAATCTATTTTCTAAAACTAAAATAATATCTTTTCATATTTTAAAATAACATAAAGTTTAAATCAGAATTAATTAAATAATCTGTGTGAGCCTTGTAAGCGTGGGGACCACTTCCTTTTAATCATCGTTGGCACCTAACTTTAGGAAAGCTGCGCCTTACTTGAGGTGGGCAACAAGGAGTGGCATGGAGTGCTTGAGTGCTGCACCTTACTTGAAGAAAGCTGCGCCTAACTTGAAGAATCCGGACTAATGTTGCGTGTTATTGTTGTGCCCGCCTAACTTGAGAAATCTCAAGTTAGGCGAAGCCTTGGCAGAATTGGTGGGAGAGAAGTGTGAACTATTACATATTGTTGGAAAGCTGTAGAAGTTAGCTTTCCAACGCCACTAAAATCACGTCCATTAGATTTTTGTAGCTCGAGTTATTCAGATTTGAGTGTAGAGAGGTCAGGGTTGACAGCAACATTCGCTTTCTTCTCTTTTTCTATGGAAACTCCATCAAATCAAGCCAAATGCTACCTAAAATAAACAAAATTACACACGACTCAAGGTAACATCTATAGTGACTAAAAGATAATTAATTCTTGATTAAACTCAACAAATTAAATGCAAATTCACTAGGAAAAGATAGGAAAGATGCTCACGCATCACAACAGCAAACTTGAATTGTTTCTTGTCCTCAAGCAACCAAACTAATATAGGCTTAGGATGTGAATTTGCATGAGAGTGAGAGTTCGATTAAGCTCACGTCTCTTCTTATAGTGAGGTTTACAACTGCAATCCTGAATAGTTCTGGCATCCCATTCTCCTTTGAATTAGAAGGATGTCATTGTCATTCGGAATTAGAATCCGGATAATATTATGAATTTTCTAATCTTTTGTACTTTAATTTAATTCTTGAACAAAACAAATTTCCTTTGATTCTCTTTTCTTTGGTGCTTTACACCTTGAGCCTATCCGTGACTTTAAATGTTTTGTCTCAAGCTTCACTTGACACAAAAACACCACAAGCACTTAACTGGGGAACTCTCTTTAAGTTCAGATTTTTCCTTTCAGTTACTCCCTGACAGTGGTGCTCAAAGCCTTTGGCATACTCTGTTAAATGCATTTGATCTCAACTCTTAGTGTTCTGTCTCAAAGATTACTTGACACAATCACACCACAAGCATATGACCAGGGAAACAACTCTTTGAGCTTTTAATCATGTCTAACCTCCCTAGTCATTGATGCTCAGAGCCTTGGACCTTGCTTTTATTTTTCTTTTGCTGTTTCTTCTACTTCAAGGATTAAACTTTCACTTATTGTAGAGAATTCATAATAGTTTTCTAAATTCCTATTCCTTATACATCAACATTCTTTGATTCAAATTCAAATATGCACTATTCGTGTCATGCATTCAGAGTCACAGAAAATAGCACCACATTTGGATAAATGAGACTACACTTAAAATTAAACTAAATTTCTCATGCACTACATCTTTTCTTTTTTCTTTTTGATTTCAAGCTCAGTGAGCAATACATGAAACACTTTCCAGAATTAAAGCAAATAACAGTTTTTTTTTTTAAAAAATAGCAGACTTAAACTAAAACCTAGGAACTTAAATAATAAAGGATCATGCGATAAATAAAGCAGAATAACAGAAAACAAGAATATATTAAAGTAATGGCAAACTATTATAGAAGGTGAAAAGAACTAGACCACCTCAATCTCCCTCGTGGGGATTTCTCCCCTCAGGATGTGCTCCGTAAGGTCCTCTCAGGCGGCCGTAGTCCTGTCGTAGCTGATGAATCTCCTGCCGCTGAAACTCCTGAGCAGCCCGTATCACATCAAGGGTGGTGCAGAGGTGTTCCCAACGGCTATCCTGTACCGCTCTCATCTCCTCCACATACGCAGTGTACTGCTGCCAACGACTGTTGTTTGTGTCTCTCATCTGCTCAATGGAGGTGGTGAGCTGCTGCCAATATTCCTGAGAAGGGTCATGCTGTCCCTGAGGTGGTGGCTGATCCTGCTGAGCTTCCTCCTCAACCTGCTCTTCCATGCGGACTCTGTGCTGTTCTCTGTGGGTCTCCATTCTTTTCTTTGTAATTGATTTTTCAATAGAGATGGGGATATCATTCTCCATCATTACCCCTGCTGCTTCACACAGGCGGTAAATCAAATGTGGGAATCTGAGACTAGCTTTCTTATAAGGGCTGGAGGTAATCTTGTATATCTACTCTGGGATAATATCCTCCACCTCCACCACTTCTCCCTGTTATGATGTTGTAAATCATGATAGTTCGGTCCACAGTGCTTTCAGACTGGTTGCTAGTAGGCATGATGGACCTTCGGATGAAATCCAACCATCCTTTAGCTAAAGGGACTAGATCAACGCTCTTCAAGTGATTTGGCTTTCCCTCAGCACCTAGCCTCCACTGAGAACCTGGAATGCATAATTTTTCAATGACAAGAGCCTGCTCCTGGTTCCTAACCATTCGCCTATTGTAACTGGGCACTAGCTGAGGTGGATACAGCAGGTGGAGGGCTTCTCTGACGCGTGTTACGGTGAATCTAATGACCTTGCCTCTTACATAACTTTCATAGCTCTTCTCATTCACTCCCTCGACGTCCTTATATGTGATCCAGAGGTTTCCATAAAACTCTTGTACCATTAATTGTACAACCTCCGTGTACGGGTTGCACATAAAATTCCACCCTCTGCTGTCTATTTGAGATTGGATTTCCGGATAGTCATCCGGCTTCAGTGCAAATTTTACCTCCGGAACCACAGGCCTCTTTATAGTATACTCATAAAAATATTCTTCATGGAGCTTGGACCTGAATCTATGCGTGTCATGAGAACTAGTGGCCGGATCTTTTCCTTTTCTTTTCTTTGAAGATGTGGTAGTCTTGGGTGCCATTACAACAAAAAAAAAATAGAAAGAAAAATAGAAAACAGAGCGATAACACCAAACTTAAAATTTTGTTCGTCCCCGAGAAAACTAAAGAAATACAAAGGGGACGAAGAAAGAAAAACAGAAATTCAAATAGCACAAAATAAAAGATAATGCTAAAAAAATATTTCCTGTTTTTTTTTTCTTGAATAAGAAAAAAGTAAAACAAAAAAAGAAAAAGGGGACGAGGGTGCAGAGGGAATGAAGAGAGAATGCTGGGAAGGTGGTGTATGATAGGGTTTGTGGTGTTGAAGGCGTGAAGGAGTGGGGGCATAAATAGAGGGGGTTGGGGAAGGGAGTTTCTTGGTGAGGGGTTTAGGGGGGTTGAAGTAGGGGCGGTGTGTATGAGAGGAGTAGAGAAGGGTGTTAAATGGTGCGTGCAGAAGGGTTTATGGAGGGGGCCTTATATAGGAGGGGGTTGGGGAAGGGGAATGTTGTGGTCAATGGGACAAGGTTGGAGGGCTGGGGTCACGAGTTGTGCTTGGGAAGAGGGGAGTAAGGTACGGTTTTGTCTTGGGCAGGGGGTTGAATTCACGGGTATGGTTTGGAAAAATGGGAGAATATATTGGGAATTAGAGGGTGGATAGGGATTCCGGAGAGGGGTGGAGAAGAAAGGTGGTCAAGGGAATAGGGGAATATATAGGGAAGAGGGGCTAGGGCTCAAGTTTTGGAGGGTTGGGATTTAAAGGGAGTGGGGACCACGCCTTACCTGCGCCCAACTTGAAGGGTGGGGGCTGCCTTGAGCAATATTGAGGCTGCGCCTAACGTGGATAGAGGCCCTTCCTTCCTTGTGCCTTACTTGGGCTAAGTAGCAAGGACTTGCGCCTAACTTGAATTGAGAGCGCGCCATACTTGGATGAAGGGGAACAAGGCTGTACCTTACTTGGGCTAAGTAGCAAGGCCTTGTGCCTTACTTAAATTGAGAGCACGCCTTACTTGGATGAAGGGGAACAAGGCTGCGCCTTACTTGGTATGGCATTCTTCGTTGCTGCGCCTTACTTAGACACTCCCGAGAGTAGAAGCATTCTCTGCACCTAACTTAGAATACCATGCGCCAAACTTGTTCCTTGGTCCTCAAACCTTGCGCCTAACTTGAAAATTCTCAACTTAGGCGCAGACCCTTGATGATCGGATTTTTGACGATTTAGAATTTACAAATGAAATCTCGTTGCAATATACAATATAGTTTATAAACCAACAAATAATCCTTTCATACAAAAGATTGTTTGTCACAAGTAACAAACCCCTAAAATTAATAACCGAAGTATTCAAACCTCGGGTTGTTCTCCCTAGGAATTACAATAAAGTGTCTTGTTATTGGTTATGAGTTATGTTTTGGGGTTTTTGATAAGAGGCATGAAAGATAAATGACAAGGAAGTAAACTAATAGCTAAAAAGGTCTTGGCAAGGGTTGGTGGTCAAGGATCTCTATCCTAATCACTAACCACAATATGAGAATTGGAAAGGTTAATCCCATTAAGTCATACTCTAACTAGTAAAGGAAAGTCAAATGAGCTATATCAATACTAGTCCATAAGTCGCTAATTCAATTAGTGAGAACTAGAGTCAATGGATCCCAATCATCAATTACTTGGACATTAGCAACTCAAGAAGTCCTAACCTTTCCAAGCCAAGAGCATAAAATTCTACTCTAAAATCCAACCAAGCATTTTATCAAACACTTGGAAGGCATAAAAGGAAAGCATAGTAAATCAACAACAAGAACAAAATCTAACAACAGCTAATTGCAAAGAATTAACAACAACAAATCAAATGAACAATAAAGGAACATGAAAACACAAATTGCATTAAAGGAAAATGGAAGAATAAAAGTGCATCACATAAGAGTAGAGAATTACAAGAATTAAATGCTAAACTAGAGAGAAGGGATGTAGAAGAAGAAGAATTACAAAAGGGAAAGTAAATCAAAGCATGAAATTAACCTAGATATAATAGATCCTAATCTAGATCTAACCTAATCCTAATCTTAGAGAGAAGTGAGAGCTTCTCTCTCTAAAACTAACTCTAAACTAATCTTAATGAGTGTGAATGATGGAGTCCTCCTTTGCTCTTCAATCCTTGGCTTTAAATAGCATTTTTGGCACCAAAGTTGGTTAGGATTGGGCCCCATAAGGCTTCTAAAATCCCTGGCCACGAGTTGCATTAAGTGCGTCACATGCCACCATCGGCGCGTCCGCGTACCGTGCGCGTGCACACCTCTATACGCGATGAAACGATAAAAAATCTTATATCATTTCGAAGCCCCGGATGTTAGCTTTCCAACACAACTAAAACTGCATCATTTGAACCTCTGTAGCTCAAGTTATGGTCGATTGAGTTCGAAGAGGTCGGCTTGACAGCTTTTGCAATTCCTTCATTTCTTCATGAGTTCTCCATTTCTACATGTTTTTCCTTCATTCCCTTGATCCAATCTTTGCCTCCTAATTCTGAAATTACTTAACAAACATATCAAGGCATCTAATGGAATCAAGGTGAATTAAATTTAGCTATTTTAAGTCCTAAAAAACATGTTTTCACTCTTAAGCACAATTAACGGAGAAACAAAGGGTATTAACATTTATTCAATGCAAAGAAACTATATGCATCTATCTATATGAATGCAACTAAATGCAAAATGATTCTACCTACTTGGTTAAAAATAAATCAATCCTGCAAGTCATACATGCACAAGTAAGGCCAAGATCATATAACGATTCATGAATCTACCAATTCGAATATCAAAATGAAGTTCAAGTAGACTTTCAAGAAGAACGCTCATGAAAGCGGGGAATCAAGGAATTGAGCATCGAACCCTCACCGAAAGTGTTTGCACTCTAGTCGGTCAAGTGTATAGGGTCGATTCTCTCAATTCTCCCCTAATCATGCTTTCCAAGATTTGTTTTTCATCTAACAATCAACATTTATTCAATGCATGCATACATTCATCATGAGGTCTTTTTATAAGTTGAAATGGGGCTAGGGTCAAGGTAGGATGCATATTTGGTCAAGTGAGCTTGAAATTTGAATCATTGATAAGCTTAAACTTCCCACCTAACCTATGACATCCTATACAATTAAGTTCTAACCTAACTACCCATTTTTCACTTTTTCACATACTCATGCATTTCCTTTTCATTTCACAACACTTATGCACTGATTCTTTATTGAGCTTTACTTTGGGGCATTTTTGTCCCCTTTTATTGCTTTCTTTTTCTTCTTTTTCTTTCTTTTCTATTTTTTTCTTCTTTTCTTTTTGATATCTACATTTTTTTCTTTTTTTTCTTTTCTTTGTCTTTCGTTTTTCTTATTTTTTTTCTTTCTTTCAAGACTATCAATGCATAAGGTTTTACATTTAATTAACGCATGAGTATGTACCCGATTTCCAAATATAGAAATATAAAACAAAAACATACTTTTAACTCAACCAATATCCCAAGTTTCCCATACTTGAATGATACTCACACACACTAGCCTAAGCTAATCAAAGATCCAAATTAAGGACATTTATTGTTTTTCGCTTTAAGGCTTGTAGTGTGCTAAATTAAAGAACAAGTGGGTTAAGCGTAGGCTCAAAGTTGGCTAATAATGGAAGATAAAAGGTAGGATATTTGGGTAAGTGAGTTAATGAAATGATAGCCTCAATCATATAAATGCATAAATACACAAAATAATGGACATAAAGAATCAAACGAATCAAAGATTACATTCATAGAAAGAGAATAATGCACACAAGAAGGAAAAATAAATGGTTATAAGATGTAACTACATCATTAGGCTCAAAACTCACAAGCTTGTGTTCTTAGCTCAAAAACCATGTTCCAAAATAAATTCTTTCAAGCAAGTTCAACAAAAGTTTTTTCAAATTGGTAGGGTGCCCTAAAAAAATAATTTCTTGGAAAAGAAATCATCACCATAACCAAGTAGACCTAATAAGAAAGAAGTGGTAAGAATATGTACAAATTCTAACTAACATGCAACCTATCATGCAATGCAATGGCTAATCTAACAAAGAAAATAAAAAATTGGTGTTGAAAAGGAAATTGTTACCCATGGAGATCGGTCGGGCGACCTCCCCACACTTGAAGATTGCACCATCCTCGGTGCATGCAAAGAAGAGCAAGGTGGATGGGTTGCTACAATTGATGAGCTTCTTCGAAAGGTTGTGCGGATGACTTGTTCATTGCCCCATTTAAAAGCTTTTCCTTTTCTTCCTTCTTGGTGGCCAAAATAAAAGGAAAGAAAAAGAAGGAAAATTAAGGTTATAACAAAGATATGAAAGCAAATAGAGCATAGGCGGGGGCAAATGCCAAATAAGGGTATGGTTCTCTACTACATGGTAGCTACAACATGTGAGTGAGAAAATAATGTAAGCTGAATGGCATATCTGATACTTGATGCAAGAGAGAAGTCAAAGCATAAGTAAGTGCCATGAAGAGCATGTTGAGAAGTTCAAACAAGATATAGTGGGTCATAAAAGATATTATGAGTTCATATTAATGCACAAGGACATAAGAGTCATATAAGATGAAGCATTGATTTAAAAGTTTCATCACCCATCAATATCAAACAAGACAATAAGCACCAAAATAATGCAAGAAAGTCTCAACAATTAAGTAGGAAAGTTCAACACCATTATTAAGATGAGACTTTGAAAAAAAGTGAAAACAGGCTATAAAATCAAAATTGAAATGTAAAGGAGACAAGTATACGAATGCGATAAACAAAAGAAAATGGAAGAGGAAAAAAAAACTCTTTTTTTTTTATCGGCGCAGACGCGTCATGCACGCTTATGCGCTAATGTGCATTTTGGCTGAAGGGCGCGTACGTGCCAGGTTGGCACACGCATGGGTCAGGTTAGGCGCATGGCACAGTGTCAGCACAAGGTTGGCCTAACTCTCTGGTACATGTACAAGGAGGGCAGGTGACACTATCGGCGCGTGCGCGCACAACGTGCGTGCATGCTCATTGCGTAATTTGAATCACGGGCGCGCACGCGCCAGGTGCGCGTACGCACGGGTTGGTTTGTGCCTTAGGCCCAATTTTTGCACAATGCAGGCCTAACTCTCGGGTTTTTGGCTGGGGGTGAAATTTTTGCATCTGCACGTACGCGTCATGTACACGTGCGCGCGGATAGTCGAAAAATGCTCGGGCGCGCGTAGGCGCCAGGTGCGCGCACGCGCGGAATGGTGCTCTATTTTTCAAAATTTTTCCAAGTTCTTGCACTAAACCAAGCCTTCCAAACCTCCAAACAGCTACCAAAACACCCTAAAACCTTATTTAACATACTAAAATACTAAATAAACTCAACAAACAAAACAAAACATGAAATCAACTAAATTCTACACTATTTACAAAAGAGAAAATGAAAAGAGTTTACCATGGAGGGATGTCTCCCACCTAGCACTTTTGTTTATTGTCCTTAAGTTGGATTTATGGAGAGCTCCTCTTAAGGTGGTTTGTGCTTGTAACCATTTTGGAACATCCACTAATGCTTGAATCTCCAATAAGCTCTATTCTTCAAAATTAATAGCTCCAAGCTTTGATGGAGTACTTCACAAACCATGGGCTCCCAAAGTTGATCCTCATGTGTTCCCGGATCCCATATTTTGTTTTCAGACCCATCTCCAAGTTGATTATCATTAGTTCATGTGGGTGGTGAGTAAAGTGAATTCTCAAAAAAATGACCAAACATCATCCTAGACCCAAGCAATCTAGTTCTACACCAACTCTTGCTATTAAGCTTTGAACATGTAACTATGGTGAACCTAGAATAGCATTTCCAGCTACTAACCATCTCCTTTTTACTCTTAAAGCCACAAATATGTCTAAGCTGACCATCCGTTCCAATCAAACCATATTCAAGGGGAATAATAAAGCTTGAGTATAAGAAATTTACCCACTTGAATGAGAGAATGGATGGTGGTGGCTTGGGGAGAGGTATCTCCAATGACTTTGCAAGCTTTACTCCCTTGTTTGCTTCCTTGTCTGCCTCCATCTCTTTACAAACTTCTTCACTTTCAATCCTTTATTTATCAACTTCATCTAACTCTTCTCCATCACTCAAGTCATAAATTGGAGGATGAGAGAAATCTACCCCCACATCACTGTCAAATTCATTGGGAGAAGGTTCTTCAAATTCAAAGGATTCTTCACCAAGAAGATTGGATGCATGATCTTCATCACCAAGGGAACTCAATTCTTGCTTTAGTCCCTCCAAGTCTTCATGTGGGATATGCCTTGGAGGTTGTGCACATTCCTCCTCAACATCAATTTCAAACTTCTTGGAGGACCTTTCTTCAACTTTAGATTCCCATGGCGATTCCGCATCTCCTAGGTCTTCAACCACTTCTTTCGCTTCTTTAACAAGCATAGATTCCTCCAATTGCTCTAATACAAAGTAACATTCCTCCTTCCTCACCGGAATATCCAATCTCTCTTTCATGCTATGCTCTTTCTTGGATTCTTCACATGTAGCTATGGAAGTTCCTTGAATATTCAAGCATTGGGAGGCTAATCGGCTTACTACCTTGGTCAAGGTAGCCACAAATTGTTGCACATCCCTTTTCATTTCATCTTGCCCTTGAAGAAGAACACCAAGGGTTTCATCCCTTAGAGATTAGGGTGGATAGGAGAGTTCATTGTTTTGGAGAAAGGATTTATGATAGGAAAGTGGTTCTTCTTGGTAGGGGTGTGGAGGAGGTGATTCTTGGATGTATTGAAGTTGGAATGGTGGTTGTTCTATGTATGACTCACATGGCTCAAAAGGCGGTTGGTATGGTGGATATGGATCAAGGTCATATGGAGGTGTTTGGTGAAAAGAGGCTTGTGAGTATGGTTGAGGATCATGTTGAGGATGGGGTTCATAGGCATATGCTGGTGGTTCTTGAAAGTCGCAAGAAGATTCACCATAGCCATTGGATTGGTATGCATCATAGAATGACTCTTCTTCATAGTGCATTGGTGGAGGTTGTTGCCATGAGGATTGGTCATATGCATATGGCTCCTCCCACCTTTGATTGTCCCATCCTTGATACACATTCTCATTGAAGTTCTCATCACCTAAAACATAGTTGTAATCACACTCATAGCCAAAGTGAGAATTCATAATGGAAAGAGAAAACAAAAATCAAAAGATAATAGAAAATGAGAGAAACAAAATTCTACAACTAGCAAATAAAGCAAAAAAGCAAGATATTCACACTATTCACATATGTACAATAACCAATAATATAACACCATTGTAATTCCCTGGCAACGACACTATTTTGATTATCAGATTTTTGACGGTTTAGAATTCACAAATGAAATCTCGTTGCAATATAGTTTCTAAACCAACAAACAATCCTTTCATATAAAAGATTGTTTGTCACAAGTAACAAACCCCTAAAATTAATAACCGAAGTATTCAAACCTCGGATCGTTCTCTCTAGGAATTACAGTAAAGTGTCTTGTTATTGGTTATGAGTTATGTTTTGGGGTTTTTGATAAGAGACATGAAAGATAAATGACAAGGAAGTAAACTAATAGCTAAAAAGGTCTTGGCAAGGGTTGGTGGTCAAGGATCTCTATCCTAATCACTAACCACAATATGAGAAATGACAAGGATTAATCCCATTAAGTCATCCTCTAACTAGTAAAGGAAAGTCAAATGAGCTATATCAATCCTAGTCCATAAGTCTTAACTCTCCACTAGAGTCAATGGATCCCAATCATCAATTACTTGGACATTAGCAACTCAATAAGTCCTAAGTCACCTTTCTAAGCCAAGAGCATAAAATTCTACTCTAAAATCCGACCAAGCATTTTATCAAACACTTGGAAGGCATAAAAGTAAAGCATAGTAAATCAACAACAAGAACAAAATCTAACAACAACTAATTGCAAAGAATTAACAACAACAAATCAAATGAACAATAAAGGAACATGAAAACAGAAATTGCATTAAAGGAAAATGGAAGAATAAAAGTGCATCAACATAAGGGTAGAGAATTACAAGAATTAAATGCTAAACTAGAGAGAAGAGATGTAGAAGAAGAATAATTACAAAAGGAAAAGTAAATCAAAGCATGAAATTAACCTAGATCTAAGAGATTCTAATCTAGATCTAACCTAATCCTAATCCTAGAGAGAAGTGAGAGCTTCTCTCTCTAAAACAAACTCTAAACTAATCCTAATGAGTGTGAATGATGGAATCCCCCTTTGCTCTTCAATCCTTGGCTTTAAATAGCATTTTTGGCACCAAATTTGGTTGGGATTGGGCCCTACAAGGCTTCTAAAATCGCTGGCCATGAGTTACATTAAGTAGGTCACATGCCACCATCGGCAGCTCCGCGTACTGTGCGCGTGCGCGCCCCTATACGCAATCCAACTATGGCAAATCTTATATCATTTGGACCTCTGTAGCTCAAGTTATGGTTGATTGAGTTCGAAGAGGTCGGCTTGACAGCTTTTGTGATTCCTTTATTTCTTCATGAGTTCTCCATTTCTACATGCTTTTCCTTCATTCCTTTGATCCAATCTTTGCCTCCTAATTCTAAAATCACTTAACAAACATATCAAGTCATCTAATGGAATCAAGGTGAATTAAATTTAGCTATTTTAAGTCCTAAAAAGCATGTTTTCACTCTTAAGCACAATTAAGGGAGAAGTTATAAAACCATGCTATTTCATTGAATAAATGTGGGTAAAAGGTGATAAAATTCCCAAAATTCCCAAAAATCATTGAATTACGTGGCTTTTTCACATCTGTCACAGTGCTTCACAAATTCTCTTGAATCTCTGAAGAGAGTCGGCCAGTAAAACCCGCTCTGAAGGACATCTGTAGTTGTCCTCACACAACCAAAGTGCCCTCCATGATCAGAACCATGATAGTGCCAAAGGATTTGCTGTGTTTCTTCATCTGGGACACACCTCTGGATTATACCATCTGAACTGATGACAAGTAGTGCTTCACAAATTCTCTTGAATCTCTGAAGAGAGTCGGCCAGTAAAACCCGCTCTGAAGGACATCTGTAGTTGTCCTCACACAACCAAAGTGCCCTCCATGATCAGAACCATGATAGTGCCAAAGGATTTGCTGTGTTTCTTCATCTGGGACACACCTCTGGATTATACCATCTGAACTGATGACAAGTCATCATATACCTATTTTTCTATGCTTTTCATACAATAAATTGATGATTTGTGCTTAAATATTGAATGCTTTTGTACTTAAATGATAGATTTCCTTGATCTTTTAATTTTATAAATCTTGTAGGAAATAAGAAGAAAAAGCAAAGAAGCACAAAAAAGGAGAAAAAAGAGCTTTGGGACACACTTTGAAGTTGGGGTACACTTTGGAGCTTTAGGCCACGCTTTTAAAAGCGTGGCCCATGACAAAATCAAAGAAGAAAGCAACCAGCACGCACACTGCCCTGCCCTTGCCAAGAGCAGGGCAATATCGTGATGCAAAGTGAGGTTGGAAGCAAATTTTCGCTAAGTTAAAATCTGGGCGTTCACATGACCATGCTACTTCAAAGGGCTATAACTTGAGCTAAAGTGCTTCCACCAAGGTTCGAAGCTGGAGCCCACTCCAAAGCAAGTAGCGCTCATTTTTCTGCTCTGCCTCTTGGAGAGCAGGGCAAGTCGTGCTCTCTTCATGGAAAATCAAGGAAAAATTGCTCCTCAAGTGCTTTCACTAAGGTTCGAACACAAGACCTTCAAGGAAGTAAAGGCAAGGAGCTTAGGCGCGCACACAACTTGGCACGGCCAGCACCAAGCACGCACGGGCAGCACTTGGCGCACCATGGCAACTCTGCCCTGCCCTCCACAAGGGCAGAGCAGCATCCTGACGCATCCCACACACCAAGCACGCACGCAATGAAGCCGCATGCACCATTTCCTGCTCTGCCCTCCACAAGGGCAGGGCAGCCTCCTGGGAGTGTCACCCATGGGCCAAAATTTAACCAAAATTCCATTCCTCTCCAAATTGAATCAAGGCCAACCAAACCCATTTCTCCTCAAATCCAAAGCAAGCAAAGCCCACATCATCACTCAAAGGCACATGGATCAATTAGATTAGGATTTTCATTTTAATTGTAATTTGTTTTAATTTCATTTTCATTTTCACTTTGTAAAGCCTATATAAAGGCATCAATTCCATCTCGAAAAGAGAGGTTTGCTCCATTAGGGAGTAATAGATAGCTCTCTCTTTTAAATTTTCCTTTCTGCTTAAATTTTGGATTAAGAATTGAAGGAATTATGTTTCAATTCTCCATCTGAAATTCATTTGTGTTCTTCTGCATAATTGAGGAAATTGAGAAATTGGATCTGAAGTTTCTTTTACTGCTTTCATCTTTCTTCTCTTCTGCAAGTTGTCTTCTACTTT
The DNA here is from genome assembly GCF_014773155.1 of Arachis stenosperma. NCBI lineage: Eukaryota > Viridiplantae > Streptophyta > Magnoliopsida > Fabales > Fabaceae > Arachis > Arachis stenosperma. The sequence continues at coordinate 64,810,544 of NC_080385.1, forward strand.
GATCAAGGAAGGAATTGAGATCTAGACTTGTTTTCTAGACTCTATGATTTCCTGAGATTTTCAATTTTATTCTGCACTTAAGCTGAACTTAATTTCTGTTTGCTCCTTCAAGAAATTTTGCCTTGCTGTTTACATCTGCTGCTTTTATTTCATCTGCATTTTTACCTTTCTGTTTCTATTGCTTCTAATTTACTTTCAAGCACTTTAATCTCCCTGCAATTGTTCTAAACTTGGATCTACTGCTTTCATTTAATTTCCAGCACCCCAGCCCCCTTTACATTTGATGCAATTTAGAATTCTTGCAATTTAAGTTTCAGCTATTTTACTTTCTTGTTCTTTAAGTTACTTGCAATTTTACTTTCTGCACTTTAATTTTCCTTGCTATTTACTTTCTGTTGGCTACACTTCATCCAAATTCACTTCAATGTTAGCTTGACTAAACTAATCACCCACTAAAATTGCTTGATCCATCAATCCCTGTGGGATCGACCTCACTCTAAGTGAGTTATTACTACTTGATGCAACCCGGTACACTTGCCGGTTGGATTTGTGTGTTGGAAATTTGTTTTTCCGCAAAAACACCATCAAGTTTTTGGCGCCATTGCCGGGGATTGATTAGATCAACAATGATTAAGTGGGTGAGAAGTCTAGATCAAGCATTTTTTTTGTTTTTGTTCTCTGTTTTAAATTGATAGCGAGGTGTTTGAGTTATTGCCTCACTAAGAAATTCTTTCTCTGTGACATGAATTTCAAATTTCATTGATGTTTACAAAATACAAATGGAGTTCAACTCATCTTATGGTCAAACAAAATTTTATGAGATATCACCCACCATCACCAATCTCTAATGGTGGTTAGGAATATCACCAAGAAATCACAGATTCTGAGCACTCCAATCCATGGAGAAATGCTTCAAAAACACAAGATGAGAAAGAAAACCATATGGGATATTTTCCTCCACCACAAAATGATGCAAGTTATTATTCTAATGGTGGCTGGGAGTATTACCAAGAAATTGCAAATTCTGAGCAGTCAAGTCACATGAGAGAATGTCCGACCTCACGTCCCGGTTTCTCATTTGAAAATTCTTCATCACTAGATTATGCCTTAACACAAAGTTTCCTCCAAAATCCATACAAGTCATCCCATCAATCACACAACTCATTCCACACCCCTCAATACAGCTTCACCACAACATATCCACGTAACCAAAATTACTCTCAACCTTCATCTTTTGAACCACCAGATGAGGATTACCTTCAAGCCATTGAAATACATAGAAAACTCGTGGAAAGATACACACCCCAATCCTGGAAAGAAATCATCCTCAAGAAGATGAATGAGCCCTTAGAGCAAACAAGGAGGAACTTAGAACCATCAAACAGAGAGGATGAAGACCAATTTGTGGGTGAGGAAATGGAAAAGCAAGATGAGGAAGCCTCTGTGGCAAGTGAAATTTCAGTGAAAAAGGAAGATGTGGTGGAAGTATTTGGACATGAGCCAAGGATTCTACATTCACAAGAGCCACTTTAGGTGACAATGAAACACAAATATTCCCTCCCAGAGGCATTAATGGAAAATCATGAAGAAGAAAGGGAGGAAGACATTTAAGAGAAGTCACACTCAACTGAAGTAGAGAATACATGAAGGAAAAGCTCATGGAACCACCAATGCAAGAGGCTCTTGATAAAGAAAACACTCCAACAATCACACAGCAACCAAAACTTGGATTCAAGGAAGTGAAGGCAATTAACAAAAGCACCAAGAAGAGGATTGTGACCAAGATATCAAGGACAACATTCAAGAAAAGGTCAACTACAAACAATCCTCCCCCTGATCAAGCAAGCAAGCTCAACCAAGCCAATTTCAAAAGAAAGCTTGCTGAGAAGAGGCCAAGACAAGGGACAGTAGCTGAATCTTCTCCCCCCTTGAGGTCATTCCTCTTAACAAACTGGAAGAAGAGGAAGAAAGTGAAGAACAATATGTCAAGCTAATGACACTAAAAGAGCGCTTGTTGGGAGGCAACCCAACCTTAGGTAACATTTCATTTCTCTGCTTAGTTTATTCTCTTTCTTTGCCTTGTTTAAATTTCAATAAATTGGCATATGATCACATTCTAAGTTTGGTGTTGCCCTGCAACAAATTGTTTTCAATTTCTTAGGATGATTGCATCAATTCTACATGAAAGTGTCACATTAAGATTCTAAGTTTGGTGTGCCACTTATTTTTCTATGCAACTCATCCAGCAACATCACTTGTCCGCATAATCATATTGCCTTTGCATTGTTATTTTTCTTTTGTTTTGACATTTCATTTGCATTCTCTTTGTTTTAGTCATTTTTTATGTTTTTTTTATTAATTATTTTTGTTAATACATCACCAAGAGATCCTTATTCATGACAAATCTTGGCTTGCTGATTGTATTCAACAAATAACAGTTTCTTTTGTTTAGTTTTAGTTCAAATAAATTGACATATGGTTGCATTCTAAGTTTGGTGTTGCTATGCAACAAAATTTGGTTCTAATTCTTACAAGATACTTGCATTAATTCCAAGTGAAAGTGTCACACTAAGTTTGGTGTGCCACTTATCTTTTATGCAATGTATTGTGCACACTTTCTTATCTATGCAATCAAAATGTCTCTGTCTCTTGTGCCTTGATTATTATCTTTAATTTTGCTTGCTTAAAACACATGTGCTACTAACATTTCATTGTGTAAGACATTCATGATCCATCTTAGCTCCATAGCCATTGTTCTAATTGTTGCTTGAGGATAAGCAAGCATTCTGAGTTGGTATGGGAAGGAGAAGAATGGAAGGAAAATGACAACAATAGAGAAGAAGAATTGCAAGGTTGTAAAGTTCCTTTTCCTCTCATTTATTTCCAGCACTTTAAATTGCATGATTGTCTTTATATTTTCTGTATACATGTGTGGTATGACTAAGCATAGCTTGAATTTGATTTGAAATATGTTGTTGTGACATTATGACTACCAACTTGAGTTTTGTGAATTCAAAAGCAAAAAAAGCATCATGATCATAAACAAACAAGGAATTAAAGAAGAATTTAGCATGTGCATACAAGCATTGGAAAGCTAGTGTGATTGATTGTTGCTCAATTGCATTGGATTTTATTTAATTGAAGTTTTTCATCTAGTATATTTTGTGAAATCTTTTGAAATCATGAAAACCTTGAAGAAGCAAATACAATTAAAGCAAGAAAAGAAAAAGGGAAAGAATGAGAAAGTTGAAGGCTCTGAGTACCAATGGTAATTTATTTGCTAAGTGCTTGTGGTGTTTATGTATCAAGCCAAATGCTTGAAAACAAAACACTTAGAAGTCAAGGCTAGGCTCAAGTGCAAAAGCACTCCCTCAAAGCTCAAGGTTCTGAGCATCAATGATTAGAGAGTCAAGAAAAAAAATGATGAGCTTAATGAAGTTCTCTAATTAAATGCTTGTGGTGCTTATGTATCAAGTGGTAATACTTGAAAACAAAGCATTTAGAAGTCGTAGCTTTGTTATTAACTCATGGGGCAAAGCACCCAAAAGGAGAAGCTTAAAAAAAAATAAAAAAAATTCAAAAGCTTGTTTCAAGGAAGAATTATAAGAAAAAGATTTCATAAATTGAGCTAGATAGAAGCATCAATCATTTACATTTCTTTTGTGATTGAAGCATGCTTAGAAAACTAGCTTACCATGAACATTGAGTTGCTATTCTTCTTACCTTGGATTGTCAATCTTTATTGCATGATTCTTTTCTTGCTTGGGGACAAGCAAGGTTTAAGTTTGGTGTTGTGATGACAAGTCATCATATACCTATTTTTCTATGCTTTTCATACAATAAATTGATGATTTGTGCTTAAATATTGAATGCTTTTGTACTTAAATGATAGATTTCCTTGATCTTTTAATTTTATAAATCTTGTAGGAAATAAGAAGAAAAAGAAGCAAAGAAGCACAAAAAAAGGAGAAAAAAAGAGCTTTGGGACACACTTTGAAGTTGGGGTACACTTTGGAGCTTTAGGCCACGCTTTTAAAAGCGTGGCCCATGACAAAATCAAAGAAGAAAGCAACCAGCACGCACACTGCCCTGCCCTTGCCAAGAGCAGGGCAATATCATGATGCAAAGTGAGGTTGGAAGCAAATTTTCGCTAAGTTAAAATCTGGGCGTTCACAGCATGACCATGCCTACTTCAAAGGGCTATAACTTGAGCTACAGACGTCCAATTGATGTGCTTCCAGTTGCGTTGGAAAGCTGACATTCAGAGCTTTCCAACGATATATAGTAATCCATATTTGGCGCACAATTGAGGCATGAGTGAAAGGCATCGTTAAGGGTAAAAAATAAGCGAAAATAAACCAAGGTGCTTCCACCAAGGTTCGAAGCTGGAGCCTCACTCCAAAGCAAGCAGCGCTCATTTTTCTGCTCTGCCCTCTTGGAGAGCAGGGCAATGTCGTGCTCTCTTCATGGAAAATCAAGGAAAAATTGCTCCTCAAGTGCTTTCACTAAGGTTCGAACACAAGACCTTCAAGGAAGTAAAGGCAAGGAGCTTAGGCGCGCACACAACTTGGCACGGCCAGCACCAAGCACGCACGGGCAGCACTTGGCACACCATGGCAACTCTGCCCTGCCCTCCACAAGGGCAGGGCAGCATCCTGACGCATCCCACACACCAAGCACGCACGCAATGAAGCCGCATGCACCATTTTCTGCTCTGCCCTCCACAAGGGCAGGGCAACCTCCTAGGAGTGTCACCCATGGGCCAAAATTTAACCAAAATTCCATTCCTCTCCAAATTGAATCAAGGCAAACCAAACCCATTTCTCCTCAAATCCAAAGCAAGCAAAGCCCACATCATCACTCAAAGGCACATGGATCAATTAGATTAGGATTTTCATTTTAATTGTAATTTGTTTTAATTTCATTTTCATTTTCACTTTGTAAAGCCTATATAAAGGCATCAATTCCATCTCGAAAAGAGAGGTTCGCTCCATTAGGGAGTAGTAGATAGCTCTCTCTTTTAAATTTTCCTTTCTGCTTAAATTTTGGATCAAGAATTGAAGGAATTCTGTTTCAATTCTCCATCTGAAATTCATTTGTGTTCTTCTGCATAATTGAGGAAATTGAGAAATTGGATCTGAAGTTTCTTTTACTGCTTTCATCTTTCTTCTCTTCTGCAAGTTGTCTTCTACTTTGATCAAGGAAGGAATTGAGATCTAGACTTGTTTTCTAGACTCTATGATTTCCTGAGATTTTCAATTTTATTCTGCACTTAAGCTGAACTTAATTTCTGTTTGCTCCTTCAAGAAATTTTGCCTTGCTGTTTACATCTGCTGCTTTTATTTCATCTGCATTTTTCCCTTTCTGTTTCTATTGCTTCTAATTTACTTTCAAGCACTTTAATCTCCCTGCAATTGTTCTAAACTTGGATCTACTGCTTTCATTTAATTTCCAGCACCCCAGCCCCCTTTACATTTGATGCAATTTAAAATTCTTGCAATTTAAGTTTCAGCTATTTTACTTTCTTGTTCTTTAAGTTACTTGCAATTTTACTTTCTGCACTTTAATTTTCCTTGCTATTTACTTTCTGTTGGCTACACTTCATCCAAATTCACTTCAATGTTAGCTTGACTAAACTAATCACCCACTAAAATTAATTGATCCATCAATCCCTGTGGGATCGACCTCACTCTAAGTGAGTTATTACTACTTGATGCGACCCGGTACACTTGCCGGTTGGATTTGTGTGCTGGAAATTTGTTTTTTCGCAAAAACACCATCATGAACACCTTTTAAAAAGGTAGGGTTGCTCCCAAATGTAGTACTTTGCATCAGTCAATAGCTTTTTTACTTGTTGCCTACTGTACTCTTTTGGAATAAAATTCATGGCCTTGTAATTTGCAATTTCTGCAAATCATGGAGCCTGTTGAATGAGGAACAATTGCTTATCCAGAAATGTCTCAGTCACAACTGTGGGTGGTTGTACTCCTGCTTCAGGCTCAATTTTGGAGAGATGGTCAGCTAGTTGATTTTTTTACCCTTTCCTGTCTTTTATCTCAATATCAAACTCCTGAAGGAGCAACACCCATCTGATTAATCTTGATTTAGAATTCTGTTTGGTTAGAAGGTACTTCAAATCAGCATGAACAGTATAAACAATAACCATAGAACCAATTAAATAGGACCTAAACTTATCAAGAGCATACACAATAGCTAATAATTTTTTTTTTCTGTAGTTGTGTAATTCTTTTGGGCATCATTTAACACACGATTGGCATAGTAAATGACATGTATAAGCTTACCATGCCTCTGTCCTAAAACAGCTCCTATAGCAAAGTCATAGCATCACACATCAATTCAAATGGTAAATCCCAGTCAGGGGGAGCTATAATGGGAGCAAAAGTAAGTTTGCTTTCAGAGTTTCAAAAGAATGCAAACATTCAGCATCAAACACAAAAGGAACATCAACAGCCAACACGTTACTCAATGGTTTAGCAATTTTAGAAAAGTCCTGTATAAATTTCCTATAAAATCCTGCAGGACCCAAGAAACTCTTGACTGCCTTAACATTAGCTAATGGTGGTAATTTTTCAATTACCTCCACCTTTGCTCTGTCAACCTGAATCCCCTTACTTGAAATCCGATGTCCAAGAACAATACCTTCTGTAACCATAAAATGACATTTTTTCCAATTTAAAACAAGGTTTGATTTTTGACACTATTTCAAGACAAGAGATATATGCTTAAGGCAGGATTCAAAAAAATTACCAAAAACAGAAAAATCATCCACAAATACCTCAATGAATTTTTCAACCATATCAGAAAAAATTGAAAGCATACACCTTTGAAAAGTTGCTAGAGTATTACAGAGTCCAAATGACATTCTCCTGCAGGAAAACACTCCAATGGGGGCATGTGAATGATGTCTTCTCTTGATCTTGAGGGTCCACTGCAATTTGATTATATCCAGAACATCCATCTAGAAAAAAAAATAAAAAGCATGACGAGTGGTACATGAAATCGTGAGTTCACACTTCTCTCACAACTCCGTGCAGCTGACCAGCAAGTGCACTGGATCGTCCAAGTAATACCTTACGTGAGTAAGGGTCGATCCCATGGAGATAATCGGCTTGAAGCAAGATATGGTTATCTTGTTACTCTAGGTCAGGATATCAATAATAATTCTTAGTTTTATTTGTAAAAGGTAAAAGAGCATGAAATAAATAATACTTGTTATGCAGTAATGGAGAACAGGTTGAGGTTTCGGAGATGCTCTACCCTCTGAGTTTCTGCTTTCCTACTGCCTTCTTCTTCAAACATGCCTGGCTCCTTCTATGGCAAGCTTTATCTTGGGGGATCACCGTTGTCAATGGCTACCATCCGTCCACTCAGTGAAGAGATGTCCGCTACGGTTTCCCGCATGGCTAATCATCTGTCGGTTTGATGCACGAAAACTTGTCTCTCAACAAATTTCCCTTAGGCAAGTATACCGAATTGTCATCAAGTAAAAACTCACAGTAGAGTGAGGTCGAATCCCACAGGGATTGATTGGTCAAGCAACTTTAGTTAGAAGAGTGTGCTAGTTGAGCTAACCAGAATGTAGTTGAGATTTGCAGGAAATTAAATGGCAGGAAAGTAAATTGCAGAAAATAAAGTGCAAAATCTTAAATGGGGATTTGGGAAGATGAACATGGAAATAAATGGAAGAAAGTAAAGAGAATGGTAAGATCAAAAATGGGGATTCATTAGGCTTAGGAGATGTTGCATTCTCCGGATCAAGTTCATTCTCATCTCTTCCTCAATCAATGCATTCATTGATCTCCTTAGTAATCTTAAGTGATTGGATCCCAATTCCTTAGCAATCCAATCTCTCTAAGCTTGAACAATTGCCCAATTCCTTGATTTAATTACTCATGGGAAGAGATGAAGTTTGGTCATTGATTATACCACATGTATTTCCAAATCAAAGTGTTGGAAGGATTAGATGTCACTATATCCGCCCAAACCCCAATTTGGTGCAACATGAGAAAGCATTTCTAGCATGATCTCCTCATCCCTTTTCCAAGGCTCAGAGGAGATCCAATTGTGGAGAGTTTATTTTCCAAGACAACTAACCAATTAGATTAAGATCGAAAGCTTTCTAGTAAATCAAGAGAAAAGAAAGAGGAAGAAGAATGAAAACTATAAGTGATCCATCAAATTATAATAGAGCTCTCTAACCCAATGAAAGGGGTTTAGTTGTTCATAGCTCTCGAAATGGAAATGAAAAAGGGTAGAACAGAATACATGCAGAAAGTAAATATACAGAGTGTAGTTCTCCAAAAGTGCAAAAAGCTCTCCAATAGGTCAAAACTACTCCTATATATATATTACTCTTCTTGATTTTCTAGTGAGTTATCCAAGTCTTGGATATGGGCCTTTGATCTTGAGTTGAAGCAGTTACAATCTTCAGTGGGCTCAGTTTTGTTTACAGAAAAAGAGTGAGTTAGGCATGGGCGTTAGTTAGGATGTTAGTGGCGTTAACGTTAAGTGAAGATGTGGGTTCGAGAATGTTAGTGATAATCACCTTTTCTACTAACGTTCCAACCCAAAATGATCAACCTTAACTTCAACGTTAGTGGCACTAATGTGACCACTAACGTTGCCTCTTGGTCCTTCGCAAATGTTATTGGGAATCACCTTTTCCAATAACGTTGCCTTTTGCCCCTTTCCCTACGTTAGAGTTCACGTTAGTATAACTAACGTGACTCCTAACGTGGGCATGCCTAAGCTTGGAGAGCGTTAGTGATACTTACCTTTGTCACTAACACTCCAAACGCCCCTCCCTCCCACATTAGAGCTCACGTTAATTAGATTAGCATTGGCTACTAACGTTGTAGTGATTGCCATCTCCAACGTTAGTGACAAAGGTGAGTGTTACTAACGTTGGCTTATCATGCTTAGCTCCATGTTATCTCTCACGTTAGTGGTCTTAACATGACCACTAACGTGGGCATTCTTGGGTTGGTCCAACGTTAGTGACAAAGGTGAGTGTCACTAACGTTGGTGATTGGTTCTTCATCCCACTTTAGAGTTCACGTTAATTGGATTAATGTGAATCTTAACGTGGCTTCATTGTGCCTTTATGGAACATTAGTGGCAACCACTTTTACCACTAATGTTGGAGCTCCTCTTACTCCTCTACGTTAGCTACGACGTTAATGTAGTTAACATGGAAACTAACGTGGGCTTATGATGGCTTCAAAGGCATTATTGGCGATTACTTTTTTCCTTAACGCTACAAGCTTGTCCCATTCCACGTTAGTGGTCACGTTAATTAGATTAACGTGGCTGCTAACGTGGTTCCTTCTTGCTTCCTTTGTCCTGAAATCAAGCAATTAAGGTGCATCAAAGCTCTGTTCCAAATCATGAGATTATGCATCATCAATTTGATCACACAATTCCTACCTAATCCTCATGAAATCATGTAAAGTTCACAATAATTGCTTGAATCAAGGTGTAAGTGTATTTTCATCCAAAACATGCCTATTTACTAAGAAAATGCATGAAACTACCCTAAAACAGTAAAGAAAAGGTCAGTGAAACTGGCCAAGATGCCCTGGCATCCCACACCAAACTTAAAGCTTGCTTGTCCCTAAGCAAGTACTGAAACATGGGAAAGAAAAGAATGAAAGAACAAGATAGACAAGTAATCATTATAGAAGTTAAATTCCTGGTTTATGGGGTTTCATGCATAGCAACTTAGGTTCAATCCTTTACTGGTTTTCAGGCCTTTATCATGCCCTTGAACACTCATTTGATTGCATCCTTTGAGGCTTCCTAATTGTTGATCCTTCCTTCTTTTCCTAGTTTTATTGCATTCTTCTTAGGCTAAGTGCTCTGTAAGAGGGCGACTCTTTACGATAAGCTTCAGCAAACACTCCCAAACCAGTTGGTTCAAGGTGCTAATTGTTAAGACACCCCTAAGGACTTACTCCCTCAAGTCTCTTTCTCCCATACATACACACCACAGGCACATGGTTTGTTATTTTTCTTTCTTGAGACCTTGGTGTCCAGAACCTCTTTGGGTTACTATGTGCTATGTAGCAAAGGTTACTCTTGATAGTGGACTTTCAGCTGATAATCCCGAATTAGTTAACCCAAGTTACCAAGTGATAAGGCACCCTTAAGAGCTTATTCATCCAAGCATATCCCTTGCACTTGAACACCACAGACACATGCCTCAATATTCAAACCCTTGGTGCCTAGCATTATGTCTTATTATTTTTCTTTCTTTTTCAAACTCTTATTGGGATCTTATTGTTTAGTTAGTCTCATAGAATGTGTTTCAAGCATTTGGTTTAGAGCATATAGTTGCCTCTGTTCCGAGGGTTACCTGAAATTGTAGGTCGATCTCGGACGAGATCTTCTGTGCTGGTTGGGGGTGTTATGTCCGACTTGGTGATGATGCTGATCCTTCGTCCCCGGAGGGTGGGGGGTACCTGCAAGGGACTCTGATGCTTTTGTTAGCAAGGGTATTAAGTAGGTATTGAGTAGAATCAGAGTATGAGTTATACCTGGGTGCTCCAGTGTTTTTATAATGGCATAGAATGACCTTCTTAGATAAGATAAGTTAGTTATCTTATCTTATCTTTATCTTATCTTCAAGTGAGGTCATCTTATCTTCAAGGGAACCGCCTTTATCTCTACGGGCTTGGGCTGCCCTTGGATTTGGGACGTGTTCCTCTATTTGGTCCCTTTGTTTGGGCTTTCCTGTGACTTGGCCGAACTCGTTGAGAAGAGGTCGGGTTGTCCTGACCTGAAGAGGTCGGTCGCTTTGTCTGTAGAACATCACGGGTCAGACAACTCGACCCAGGGTATGAACAGTGCCCCTGCTCGAGCTCGGTCTTCCTTTTTGAGGTCGAGTCTTTAGTTTTAGGACTTCGATCTTTCTTTGGTGAAGCCGAACTCGAGCATTTTGTCGATTTCTTTTTTTAGAGTTCTCCTTTTTGGAATGCGGAACGTTTCTGTTCCGTTTCCTTTGAAAGTGCGCGCTTTTGCGTTTAGTGCCCTGGCCTTGGGAATGCGCGAGGGTTTTTAATGCCCCCATTAATTGGTTTTCAATGCCCCGTTTCTCTTGCTTCTTTTATTTTGAACTTCACACACGGAGACGGTTTTTTCTCCTTTCTGTAACTTCTCCTTTTCTTTCTCACTTTTGTTGTTTTCGTCTGTCGTCTGCCCTTTTACGTTTTTCTTTGTGACATTTGTTTGGCAATCGTGGGTGCTCTTTTTGCTTTTGACGGTAACTCCTGATCTCTTTGTCTTCACTCTCCGTGCACTTCTCCTTTTTCAGGTTGGTTCATCTTTTCTTTTTTTTGCTTGCATTGTTCTACTTCCTGGTACCGTAGTGTTTTTGTTTAAGTGTATATTTGGGAAAGTTTTGATCCTTTTCGCTTTTCTGTATTTTTTGTTGTTGCAATTTTTGGCTTTTTCTTCTCTAATGTTCCCTTGGCAGTTTGAAGCTTCCTAAGGCTTTTGCATGTTGTTGCCTGATTCGTTTGATTTTTGAAGAAAAGATTGGGCCTTTATCTGTTTTTCCGTTTGGCATGTTCTTGCTGTTGGGTGGACTGAGGTTGTAATTTCTATCAACGCTTATTTTGATGACTTTATTTGCTTTTTGTTGGGACGTGTAAAGATGTAGGCTTGTAGGCTTCCCTGAATCTTTTTTCTGCCTCCAAAGGATGCCCTGGACTCTAGGTTGTGTCCTGGGGTTTTTCTTTTTATCTGCTGTACCGCGCTGGAATGTGCTGTCCGAGCTGTTTTGATTTCGTCTGGGATGTCTTTACCCTTTTAGTAACCCAATCTTTTTCTTGCTTTGTAGGATTAGTTGGCCATGTCTTCCCGAAAAAATATTGTCGAGGCGTCTTCTGAGGTTCCCGAAGGGATGTCCGATTGGCTGGACTCTCTTGTCTTGCTGTGTGTTTCTTTAGTCGATTCAGAATTTTGTGCGACGCTTAGAAAGCATCATCGTGTTTGTAGCAGTGCGGATCAGGAGGGCAATTATGAGTTGGTAGCACCTGATTCTGGCGATAGAGTTTGCTTCCCAGTCCTAATCTAGGGGGAGCGTCCCTTCTTCTATGCTTATGACTTCTTTTTTAGCCAAATAAACATCACATTTCCTTTTACTTCTTTTGAAACTGACTTGTTATGGTCTTGTAACATAGCCCCTTCGCAGCTCCATCCGAATTCATGGGGCTTCATCAAGATTTTTCAACTTGTTTGTCAAGAATTTGGTGTTACACCTTCTCAAACTCTTTTTCTGTATCTTTTTGTGTTGACAAACCTGGGACTACCAAGAAAAAAGCTTCTTGGATTTCTTTTAGGTCTGCCCAGGGGCACAAGGTTTTTTCCATGTATGATGAATCTTTCTGGGATTTTAAGAGCTACTTCTTTAAGGTCAGGGCTGTTTGAAGGAGCCCGACCTTTCTTTCTGGATGAAAATAATGAACCCTGCTTTCCCTTAGAGTGGCAGAGGAACGTAGTGGTATCCTGATATACTTGGGAAATGTTGAGCGAGGTCGAGCAGTCCTTTGTGAGTGTTTTGGAGGATATTTGGGGAGAACCTTCTCACTTGGATACTAAAAAGTCTTTGGAAGATCCGTCCCTTATTCGAACTGCTTTGGGTACTACCTTGATATATCTTGTTATCTTGTTTTTCTCCTGCTTTCTTCCTGGCGTGATAAATTGTTGTTTTTCATTTTGCAGAGATGGCCAAGAATAATGATGCAATGAAGGCCTTCAAGAAGGCGAGGAAAGCTATTACGGCTCAAAACATCTCGGCCCGGGCTGATGGGGAAGGAATTTCCTAAGCTCCTTTGAAGCCCTCCGTGCCGAGCTCTTCTGGCCCGAGGAGAATGATCCCTACACCTCTGGTCCGTCTAGTGGATCCCCCTCAATCTTCTACTGCTGCTGTGGTTTCTTCTTCGGCCGCTTCTCCTCCAAAAAGACCTCGAACTGTTGAATCTTTCAATTTAGATGCCCCAGATTTTGATTCTATTAGTTTTGTGGACCAGCAGATCGCACCTTATGGTGCTCTTTCAATGGATGATGTATCTCTCCTTCATCACTTGGATTTTATAACTCGGAGTAGTGTCAAGATGGCTCATATGGGAGCTGCTTTGTATCGCACTGCCCAAAATCTACCTCTGCATGCTACCAAAGCTGTTATGGAGGAAGCTAAGCGAGAATTTGATCGGATGAAGGGTCTCAAGGAGGAGTTTGAAGCGGAGGTGACTAAACTGAAGAAGGAGCTGGAAGGGGAGAAGGCCAGCTCTCTTGCCCTGGCAGCCTCTGTACGATTGGCTGAAGATGTGGCTTTGAAGCACAAAGAAAGCTATGTCACATCTTACCGAGAAGTGATGCGTCTTTGGGAGGAGCTAGAGTCGGTCCGGGTTTATTATTCTGAGCTCCAGGGTCATCTTGTGGGCAGCGTAACTGCTGCCTATGAGAACCTGAAGGAACAGGTTCGGGTTATTGCCCCGGAGGCTGACCTTGCCTTGTTTAGCTTGGATAATGTTGTGAAGGATGGCAAAATCGTTCCTGAGGACCCTGATGATGATGATGTTGAGCCTCCTCCTGTTCCTTCTACCAAAGTCTCCGTTGTGCCACCCTCTTCTTCTCAGGCAGCTGAAGTCATTCAGCCTGAGTCCGATCCTGATGTCCAGATCCTGAACCGGGATGATGAGACAGTAGATGCAGTGCCTCTTCAGACTCGTCCTCCTTTACCCCGGGATGTTGTTAATGGGAAACCCTTGGACTCTATTTGATTATTTCTGATGTATTTGTGTATAGCCCAGCCTGTGGGCTTTGAACTCTTTTATTTTGTAAATGGTGTTTTGTTTGACTGTTGATACTTCTGTTGCTTGTTTAGCAACTTTGTTTTGAAAAACAAAGTGACTTTCGAGCTTCCTGTGCTGATTTGGGTGGCCTCTGAAGCTTGCTATTATCATAACTTAGTAGTTTTGATATCTTGTCTGCTTTGCACTCGTCATGGCACCTTCATAGTGTCTGACATGATCAACTTAATTCTTTGGCCTGACACTGCTCTCATCAATCTTAAACTATTGTTTATCGTAATACTGATATTGTTGATTTTTCAACTTGGTTTTTGTTTGTTTGTAGCCCTTCCTTTTTAGACCTTACTTAAGGTCTCTTCCAAGGGTAGCTTTATCCTGTCGGTTCCTGTCAATTTACTCGGTAATCCTCTTTCTTGGACTTTGTTCATGGCTCATTCAGGGATTACCTTTGTAGCTTTGTATCTTGGACCGACTTCGTCATGTCGGGCTTTGTCGAGTTACTTGATAATCCTCTTTCTTGGACCTTGTTCAGGTTTCTTTTAGGAATTTATCTTTTGTAACTTTATATTTTCGGGCCGACTTTGTCACGTCGGGCCCTGTCGAGTTACTTGATAATCCTCTTTCTTGGACCTTGTTCAGGTCTCTTTCAGGGATTTATCTTTTGTAACTTTATCTTTCCGGGCCGACTTTCTCACGTCGGGCCCTGTCGAGTTACTTGATAATCCTCTTTCTTGGACCTTGTTCAGGTCTCTTTCAGGGATTATCTTTTGTAACTTTTTTGTAGGAATCCGACTTTCTCATGTCGGGCTCTTCGAGGTTATAGTAATCCTCTTTTATAGGGTTGACCAGACCTCTTTCCTGGGCTTTACTTATAACTTGGGTTGTTGTGGCTGGTCTGACTTTTTGTGCCGGCCAGTCTTTAAGTTATTTTATAGCAATCCATTTTATTAGGACCTCGTCAGGTCCTTTCTATGGATCACTTTCTATAACTTCTTGCATTATTCTATTTTTATCTTTGCCGATTTTGTAGAATTTGGGATTTTAGCCCTTGTTTTTATCGTGATCGCGCAATGAATTCGGTTTTCACTTTCTGTCGATCTGTAGCTTTACAATCGGGCGATGAATGTTTTCAGAAAAATACGACTTGAGCGTTTGTAGAGAATCTGAATAAATTTTATTAAAAGAAAATGCAAATATACATGAGGAGTTAATTTCCTAAGTCGGGTGATTTGTAGGTCATGGCAGGGTACCTCGTTAAAAAACCTTTTTCAGGAAAAAGAGTGTGCCTTGTCCAAGATCTTTTATCATCCCTAGCTATAGTACCTTCTTAGGTTGCAGGCGTGCCATGATCTAGGAAGTTCTCGCCCGTCGAGTTAGAAAAGCCTGTAGTAACCCTTTCCTAGTACTTCTATGACTCAGAAGGGTCCTTTCCAGTTTGCTGTCAGCTTTCCTTCTCCAGGTCGAGTTGTTCTTATGTCGTTTCGGATTAGGATGAGGTCGTTTTTAGCAAAGGCCCGCTGTATTACTTTTCGGTTGTATCTGGAGGCCATTCGTCATTTCAGTGCCTCTTCCTTTATCCGAGCTTTTTCTCGGATTTCTGGAAGTAAGTCGAGCTCTTCCCTTTGAAGTTGGGAGTTGGCTTTTTCGCTAAGATGGATTACTTTTGGTGATCCTTCATCGACCTCCACTGGGATCATTGCTTCCATTCCGTAGGCTAATCGGAAAGGTGACTCCTTTGTCGTGGAATATAAAGTCGTTCGATATGCCCATAGGACTTGCGGGAGCTCTTCAGCCCAGGATCCCTTTGCATCCTGTAATCTCTATTTTAACCCTGCTAATATAACTTTGTTAGCAGTTTCAGCTTGCCCATTGGCTTGGGGGTGCTCAACAGAGGTGAATTGTTGTTCTATATTCAGGTCGGCCGCTAGTTTTCTGAAGCCTGTGTCTGTGAACTGGGTACTATTGTCTGTAGTGATGGAGTATGGAACTCTGAACCTTGGGACAATGTTTCCATATAGAAATTTTCCACTTCTTTGAGCTGTGGCATTGGCTAGGGGTTCTGCCTCGATCCATTTTGTGAAGTAGTCTATTCCTACTATGAGGAATTTGACTTGTCATGATCCTTGAGGAAAAGGTCCGAGGAGATCGAGTCTCCATTTTGCGAATGGCCAAGGTGAGGTTACGCTAATGAGTTCCTCTGGCAGAGCGGTGTGGAATTTGGCATGCTTTTGACATGGCGAACATATCCTTACAAATTCTGTGGCTTCTTTTTGTAGAGTTGGCCAATAGAATCCTGCCCGAAGTACATCTTTGGCGAGTGCTTGCGCTCCGAGGTGATTGCCACAAATGCCACTGTGTACTTCTTCTAGGATATCCTTAGTGTTGGAAGTCGGCACGCATTTTAGCAATGGTATTGAAATCCCTCTTTTGTATAAAGTATTATTTATGATGGTGTAGTATTGTGCTTCCTGTTTTAACCTCTTTGCCTCTTTCTCGTCTGTAGGGAGGGCTTCTGTTTTGAGGTAATTAATTATGGGGGTCATCCATCCCTGATCGCGACCTGTTATGGCCAGGACCTTTTCTTCTTCTGAGATTGATGGATTTTGTAGAATTTCTTGGATGAGGCTTCTATTGTTGCCTCCTGGTTTGGTGCTGGCTAGTTTTGAGAGTACATCGGCCCGTGCATTCTGTTCTCGGGGTATGTGTCGAATCTCATACTCTCCAAGTTGTCTGAGCTGTTCCCTGGTTTTGTCCAAGTACTTTTTCATAGTGGGATCTTTGGCTTGATAGCTTAATGTTATTTGTGAAGTGACTACCTGTGAGTCGCTGAAGATGATAAGTTTTTGAGCTCCAACCTCCCTAGCCAGCTTCAACCCAGCTAGTAGTGCATCATATTCCCCTTTATTGTTTGAGGCAGGAACCCGAATTTGAGGGAGAGTTCGATTTGGGTCCCCTGGTCGCTTTCAATTATTACACCTGCGCCACTTCCCATTTTATTTGAAGAGCCGTCCACGTATAGATTCCACTCTGCGGGGATTTCTGGTGTGTCCGAAAATTCCGCAATGAAGTCGGCCAGATATTGAGATTTGATGGCCGTCTGAGCTTCGTATTGAAGGTCAAATTTGGACAACTCGACTGCCCATTGCAAGATTCTGCCTGCCAAGTCTGTTTTCTGTAAGATTCCTTTTATGGTCTGGTTGGTCCGAACTTTAATGGTGTGAGACTGGAAATATGGGCGAAGTCGTCGAGATGTTATTATGAGAGCGTAAGCAAACTTTTCTATTTTCTGCTAGTTCTGCTCGGACCCTTGTAACGCTTTGCTGATAAAGTATATGGGTTGTTGCCCACTGTTGTCTTCTCGAACCAGTGCTGAGGCTATTGCCCGATTTCCCACTGCGAGGTACACGATGAGTGGTTCTCCTTCCCGTGGCCGACTTAATATAGGTGGCCGTCCCAGAAATTTTTTGAAGTCTTTGGAAGGCTTGCTCGCATTCAGCTGTCCATTCAAACTCCTTTCCCTTCCTTAGAATGGCATAGAAGGGGAGAGATCTTATTGCTGATCCAGCCAGGAATCTGGACAAGGCTGCCAACCGCCCATTGAGTTATTGTACCTCTTTGATACAAGTCGGGCTTTTCATGTCGAGTACGGCCCTGCACTTGTCCGGGTTTGCCTCAATTCCTCTCTGTGTGATCATAAAACCCAAGAATTTACCAGCTTCTACTGGGAAGGTACATTTCGTGGGATTGAGTCGCATGCCGTGTCGTCTTATGGTGTTGAATACTTATGTCAGGTCGGATAATAACATCTCTTCATTTTGCGTCTTCACTAGCATGTCGTCTATGTAGACCTCCATGATCTTTCCGATGTGATCCAAAAAAACTTTGTTCATTAATACTTGGTAAGTGGCTCCCGCGTTTTTGAGACCGAAGGCATAACAATGTAGCAGTAATTTGCCTTTGAGGTTAAGAAAGAGGTTTTTTCTTGGTCGGGTGGGTACATTGGGATTTGGTTATATCCCGAGTATGCGTCCATAAAGGAGAGGTATTTGTATCCGGAGGAGGCATCTACCAGTGTGTCGATGTTTGGGAGCGGATAAGGATCTTTCGGGCAAGCTTTGTTGAGATCGGTATAGTCGGTGCACATTCTCCACTTCCCATTAGACTTTTTTACCAAAATGACATTAGTAAGCCATAGCGGGTATTTGACTTCTCTTATAAAGCCTGCCTCCAGTAGAGCTCGTACCTGTTCTTCCACCGTTTGAGAGCGTTCTGGTCCTAGCTTTCTGCGCTTTTGTTGTACCGGCCGAGATCCTGGGAAGACTGCTAGCTTGTGGCACATTAGTTTGGGATTTACGCCTGGCATGTCTGCGGCCTTCCACGCAAAGAGGTCGGCGTTGTCGCATAGGAACTGTATGAATGATTCTTTTATGTCCCCATTTAGGAGTGTGCCGATGTTGGTTGTTTGGTCCAGGGTGTTCCCGATCTGGATTTTCTCTATTTCTCCTTCACGTTGTGGGCGGAGCTCCTCCCACCTCCGAACTCCACCGAGCTCGATTGTGTGGAATTCTTCTCCTCTGCCTCCGAGGTTTAGACTTTCATTGTAACAGCGGTGCGCCATCTTCTGATCTGCCTTTACTGTAGCTATTCCACCTGCAGTTGGGAACTTCATGCATAGATGCTGAGTCGAGACTATTGCACCGAGCTGATTTAACGTTGCCTGACCTATTAGGGCATTATAGGCTGAGCTTACGTTGACGACGATGTAATCTATTTTGAGTGTTCTTGACTGACTTCCTTTTCTAAAAGTTGTGTGGAGCGAGATGTATCCCATCGGTTGAATTGGGGTATCTCCTAGCCCGAACAGGCTATCCGAATATGCTCTGAGTTCTTTTTCTTCCAAACCGAGCTTGTCGAAAGCGATTTTGAATAAGATATCAGCAGAGCTCCCCTGGTCTATCAACGTGCGGTGAAGATTTGCGTTTGCCAGTATAATAGTGATGACCATGGGATCGTCATGCCCTGACGCGACGCCGGATGCGTCTTCCTTGGTAAAAGTGATCGCCGGGATGTCGGGTGCTTCTTCCTTTTCTGCGACGTGATATACGTCTTTGAGATGTCTTTTGCGGGATGATTTGGAGATTCCTCCCCTGGCGAATCCGCCGTGTATCATGTGGACATGTCTTTCTGGCGTTCGGGATGATCGCGCGGTTGATCCGACATCTTCTGCTCTTCTTCTTTTCCTTTGTTCATCATCATGGGTGGCCAGGTATCGATATAGCTTTCCTTCTCGTACGAGCTTTTCTATGACATTTTTTAAGTCAAAACACTCATTGGTGGAGTGCCCCGCAGATCCAATGGTATTCACAATATTCAGCCCGGTTTCCTCCTCCTTTTTTGCCTTTGAGTGGTCGAGCTGGTGGTATTTTTTTCTGTGTTGTAAACCTCTCTGTAGACATCCACAAGAGACCCCGAAGAGGGGTGTAATTGTGGTATTTTTTGATTTTCTCTCCATGGTGATCTTCCTTCTTTTTGGAATTTTTGTGTTTATCCCGAGAGGTGAACCCGGCCTTTGAGGTCTCTCCTAATCAGGAGTTTTTTTCCATGTTGATGTATTTTTCCGCTCATTCCTGCACCTCGTTTAGAGACGTTGGATACTTCTTTGATATAGATTGACTAAAAGGCCCTTCTCGCAGGCCATTAATGAGGCCCATGATAGCGGCTTTTGTTGGCAGGTTTTGTATATCCAGGCATGTCTTGTTGAATTTCTCCATGTAGTTGCGCAGGGTTTCCCTTTCTCCTTGTCTGATTCCTAGTAAGCTGGCGCATGTTTAACTTTGTCCTTTTGGATGGAGAATCTGGCCAGGAATTTCTTGGCCATCTCGTTGAAACTCGAGATGGATCTAGGAGGGAGGTTGTCGAACCATCTAATTACCGTTTTTGTTAAAGTAGTTGGAAAGACTTTGCAACGAACTGCATCTGAGGCGTCGGTGAGATACATTCTGCTCCTGAAGTTGCTGAGATGATGGCTGGGATCCGTAGTGCCGTCGTACAAAGTCATGTCTGGGAGTTTAAAGTCTTTTGGGATTCTTTTCTTTATTATCTCCTTGGTGAATGGATCTTGCTCCTTGCGGGTGCTATCTTCGGGAGTGGATCGGCGGGCTTTAGTCTTGACATCGGCTTCAAGTTTTAGGAGTTTGTTCTCCAATTCCCGGCGTCGCCTTATTTCTCTTTGTAGATCCTTCTCGGCCTCTTGTTGACGTAGAGCGTCTTCCTCAAGTTGTTTTAACCGTACTTGAAATCCATCCATGGCTCCCTCGTTTGGGGAGTTCTTATTGTTGATTTGGGGAGTATCTTTTGGTGTGGAGTCCACGTTTTTATGCGGCGTTCTTTCTTCTAGATCTGAGGTGTGATTGTCGTCATGATCGTCCGCCGTGGTAATGAGATGACTTTCGAGTCCCTGGCAACGGCGCCAATGTTCCGAGGGTTACCTGAAACTGTAGGTCG
The DNA here is from genome assembly GCF_014773155.1 of Arachis stenosperma. NCBI lineage: Eukaryota > Viridiplantae > Streptophyta > Magnoliopsida > Fabales > Fabaceae > Arachis > Arachis stenosperma. The sequence goes on from NC_080385.1 coordinate 64,830,883, forward strand.
ATCTCGGACAAGATCTTTTGTGCTGGTCGGGGGTGTTATGTCCGACTTGGTGATGATGCTGATCCTTCGTCCCCGGAGGGTGGGGGTACTTGCAAGGGACTCCGATGCTTAAGTTAGCAAGGGTATTAAGCAGGTATTGAGTAGAATCAGAGTATGAGTTATACCTGGTGCTCCAGTGTATTTATAATGGCGTAGAATAACCTTCTTAGATAAGATAAGTTAGTTATCTTATCTTATCTTTATCTTATCTTCAAGTGAGGTCATCTTATCTTCAAGGGAACCGTCTTTATCTCTATGGGCTTGGGCTGTCCTTGGATTTGGGACGTGTTCCTTTATTTGGGCCCTTTGTTTGGGCTTTCCTGTGACTTGGCCGAACTCTTTGAGAAGAGGTCGGGTTGTGCTGACCTGAAGAGGTCTGTTGCTTTGTCTATAGAACATCCCGGGTCGGACAGCCTGACCCAGGTTATGAACAGCCTCTATACCTTGTAGGTGAACCAACTTAGCTGATCAATAACCATACCACAAACTTAAGAATTTACTTCACAAGATAACTCCAATATTGTTTTTCATAACATTTTCTTTTTAATTGACTTAGAAGAGCAAGCATACATATAAGCAAGATGAAAATGGAAGCTAGGGCCTAGACCAACACACTTAGACCTAAACAACTAACTCTTAAAGGCAGAATTGAAAATTCCTAAGCTACTATGGAAGCATGTTCTATTTCATATATGATTTTCCTTATTTAAAACTTGAAAAAGGATAGAACTAAGAAAGAACTCCACCACCATTCACTTATCGGAACGCTCAGGTCCCTTTGTGTTGAGATCCTTCCTGATTGCTTGGTTCCCCATTTCCCTTGCGCTTTCCGATTAGCTTCTTCCAGAAACCAGCATCCTCTATCTTCTTCTTTAATGCTTCCTTCTATTGTTTTACCTTTCCTTCCTATTGCTCTGTTAGGTCCTTGTGAACTGCATCATATCTTGGGATGGCAGGGTGTAAATTATGCATATTCCCAGCTACATAAGTTAACTTGGCTTGAGTATTTATGTTAAACTCTTCCCGATGTAGCTGCCGTCCTTTATTGAGCACAATGAACTCGTTGAATGATTTCATTTGAGACATTTGACGTTGGTTGAGTTCTTGATGGCGCTTGTTCTGATGCTCTTGCCTTTCGGTCACTTGATTGATGGCTTGTGTGAGATGGGAGTAATGCTCCTGTTGCAGCTCTATTTGTTATTTCTGCCACTCCCTTTGTTGACCCATCCAATTAGAGAGTAGTTCTTCTTGACGATCCATCCTTTGAGATTGAACCTGCAGTTGCTATTTTTGTCCCTCCATATAGCTCCTTGCCAGATCCTCAATGGATCCTTGAATGTGAACCAGATTTATGTTGGTCGGATCATATGGCTCCCCTGTTTGTTGGGGTTCTTCTTGGTGAGGTTCTTCTTGGCGAGGCTCTTCTTGTGCAGTCATTTTCCTTATCTGAGGCCTTCTTTGCTGTTGAGCAGGTGCCACATAGTTTATACGCTGGAGAGTAACTAACCTCCTCGGGTTTACCCATTTTGGATTGTTATCTTCAAATACTACCTTGGCTTTCATACATAGTCTAAGGATGGTGCTGGAGTACCAAAGTATAGCACTTGGATCACTCTTCTCGGCTGAATCTTGGATTCCCTCAGCTATAATTTCATGCACATTGATGCATCCACCCTTTATTAAGTAATGTACCATAGTAGCTCGAGCAATGTTGACCTCAGAATTGTTTGCGGCTGGGAGGATAGATCTTCTCACGAGCTCAAACCATCATTTGGCTTCCGGGATGAGGTCTCCTCTCTTAATGAACCGCGGCCTCTTGTCCGAGTACCTTTCCCAATCAGATCCTATAACACACATATCGTTCACAATTTCTTCAAGTTTATCTTCTTCGGGGGCATTGCTTATTCTTACTTGATAACTGAGCTCATCAAAATGTGGCGATCTCAGCTGAAGAGTCCTTGTTATAGCATTGGGGCTGAAGTCCACCTCTGTTCTTCTCATGTAGCTTTTGAAGGTGAGGGCCCTAGTATTGTCTTTGCTGGCCACATTGGCGTAGAACTCCTTGATGAGATTTGCATTTATCTTTGTTTCTGGGTTTGTAAGCTTTTGTCAACCCCTCTGTTCAATTTTCTCTCTAATCTTTGGGCATTCATCTTCATTGAACTAGAATGTCAACTCTGGCAATATTTTGTTGTTCTTTATCCATTATTGGAGCTCATGGAAGGCGGTCTTGAATCTCCCTACATCGAAAGGGATGCTCTCCACCGGTTCTTTCCCCCTTCGCCTCTTGGAGTTTGATGATGCCATGAGTCAAAATTGGTAGTGTGTAAAGCTTTGGAAGAATTTGGAAGAAAGAAGAACAAGAGTTGGAATGAATAGATGTTAGAATATGAAGAGGTGTAAAGTGTGTGTGTTCGGATGGAAGAAGAGAGATAGATTGAGAGGGTGATTGCCTGTGGAGTGGGTGTAGAGTACGGGTTATATAGGGGAATAATGAGATTGAAGGGTGTGGATTGATGGTGTAGCTTAATAGTGGACGGTTGGGGTTTGGCATTGGATGAGCACAAGGATCACCACATTTGTGAATTGATTGGTTCGGTCTCCAAGGCTATCCAACTCCCAATGTTGCATGGTGACACTTCCCAAGGTGAACCCCTTGAAGACAGGTGTGTCTTTCCGTGGGTGAAGTGGCCGAACCCCCCTTCAATTGGTTGTCCCATCAAGTTCCTCCAATATTCCTTCCCAATTCCTTGCAAGACAAAAGAAAAGAAGAATTAATTCAAATTGTGGTGGTAAAAGAAATTTGGAGGCTAGCCACCCCTCAATTTTTTTGTTTTTGTTTTTGACTATCTAAGAGCCATTCATGAATGCAAACCAATCGACCAATCAAATTCCCATGCATGCAGCGTTGGTGACACCAAACTTGTTTGTGATCATATGGTGTAACAAGATTCGATAAGAATCTCATATTCTGGAGTGTGTTCATGCCTTGAACACCAAACTTGTCATGTATTATATGCTGCATGTAGGGGTTCTTATAGTGTTTATCGAAGTTGATTTAGAATTCATGAATTCTTTACTTTATTAACGACTATTAAAGATTAAAAGGAAAGGGTATAGAACATGGGTTGCCTCCCATGAAGTACTTCTTTAGTGTCATTAGCTTGATGTTTGGCCTTTGTCATGGTGGTTGGTGGTGCTTCAAATCTTCCCCTCTTGCAGTGAATTTGTCTCCATTGGCTTTGTTAAGAAGCTCCACATGTTCTAAGGACAAGATTTTGTTGATGGTGTACACTTGAGGCAGCTGAGATAGAATGGTGGGGAGATGGGGTGGGATAGATGGAAAATTGACAGAGACCACTTCATCTCTTGGAGAGAAATCCTCTATAGGGATCTTCTTATTTCTCCATCCCTTTGTGGCCTTTTTCCTTGTGTTCCTTGGAAAATTACCTAATCTGAGCAACAAGATGAACCGTCAGTTGTCCATACTCGAACAATCCCCGGCAACGGCGCCAAAAACTTGGTGGACGAAATTGTGATCCATGCTCTTTGTACTTGTATAAAATTTAATAATTGGCTCTATTTGAATTCACAACTCCGTTCAACTAACCAGCAAGTGTACTGGGTCGTCCAAGTAATAAACCTTACGTGAGTAAGGGTCGATCCCACAGAGATTGTTGGTATGAAGCAAGCTATGGTCACCTTGTAAATCTCAGTTAGGCAGATTAAATAGGTTTATGGTTTCGAAAATTAATAATAAAAAGAAAATAAAAGAGATAGAAATACTCATGTAAATCAATAGTGGGAGTATCAGATAAGTGCATGGAGGTGATGTGCTCCTCTTGAATCTCTACTTTCTTATTGCTTTCATCCAGTTCTTCTTACTCCTTTCCATGGCAAGCTGTATGTAGGGCATCACCATCATCAATGGCTACTTTCAATCCTCTCGGGAAAATGGTCCTATGCGCTGTCACTGCACGGCTAATCGTCTGGAGGCATCACCCTTGGTTGATAGCTACATCCCATCCTCTCAGTGAAAATGGTCCAAATGCTCTGTCACAGCACGGCTAATCATCTGTCGGTTCTCAATCAGGTTGGAATAGAATCCATTGATTCTTTTGCATCTGTCACTAACGCCCAGCCTTCAGGAGTTTGAAGCTCGTCATAGTCATTCAATACCGGAATCCTACTCGGAATACCACAGACAAGGTTAGACTTTTCGGATTCCTAGGATCCTACTCGGAATACCACAGACAAGGTTAGACTTTCCAGATCCTCATGAATGCCGCCATCTATCTAGCTTATACCACGAAGATTCTGTTGGGAAATCTAAGAGATATGCGTCCGGCCTAAGGTAGAACGGAAGTGGTTGTCAATCACGCGCGTTCATAGGTGAGAATGATGATGAGTGTCACGGATCATCACATTCATCAAAGTGTTGTGCAACGTATATCTTGGAATAAGAATAAAAGAGAATTGAATAAAAAGTAATAGTAATTGTATTGAAACTTGAGGTACAGCAGAGCTCCACACCCTTAATCTATGGTGTGCAGAAACTCCACCGTTGAAAATACATAAGTGAAAGGTTCAGGCATGGCCGAATGGCCAGCCCCCATGTGGTCACAAGACCGAGTGATCCAAGACTAACAGTAAAAAAAAAAGACTCTAATACAATAGTTAAATGTTCTATTTATAATAAACTAGCTCCTAGGGTTTACATGAGTAAGTAATTGATGCATAAATCCACTTCCGGGGCCCACTTGGTGTATGCTTGGGCTGAGCTTGATCAATCCACGAGCTGAGGCTTTTCTTGGAGTTGAACTCCAAGTTATGACGTGTTTTGGGCGTTCAACTCCGGATCATGACGTTTTTCTGGCGTTTAACTCCAGACAGCAGCATGTACTTGGCGTTCAACGCTAAGGTACGTCGTCAATTCCCGAATAAAGTATGGACTATTATATATTTCTGGAAAGCTCTGGATGTCTACTTTCCAACGCCGTTGAGACCGCGCCATTTGGAGTTCTGTAGCTCCAGAAAATCCATTTTGAGTGCAGGGAGGTCAGATTCCAACAGCATCAGCAGTCCTTTTGTCAGCCTTTTTCAGAGTTTTGCTCAAGTCCCTCAATTTCAGCCAAAAATTACCTGAAATCACAGAAAAACACACAAACTCATAGTAAGGTCCAGAAATGTGAATTTAACATAAAAACTAATGAAAACATCCCTAAAAGTAGCTTAAACTTACTAAAAACTTCCTAAAAATAATGCCAAAAAGCGTATAAATTATCCGCTCATCACAACACCAAACTTAAATTGTTGCTTGTCCCCAATCAACTGAAAATCAAATAGGATAAAAAGAAGAGAATATACTATAAATTCCAGAATATCAATGAATATTAATTATAATTAGATGAGCGGGACTTGTAGCTTTTTGCTTCTGAACAGTTTTGGCATCTCACTTTTTCCTTTGAAGTTCTGAATGATTGGCTTCTCTAGGAACTTAGAATTTCGGATAGTGTTATTGACTTTCCTAGTTAAGCATGTTGATTCTTGAACACAGCTACTTATGAGTCTTGGCCGTGGCCCTAAGCACTTTGTTTTCCAGTATTACCACCGGATACATAAATGCCACAGACACATAACTGGGTGAACCTTTTCAGATTGTGACTTAGCTTTGCTAGAGTCCCCAGTTAGAGGTGTCCAGAGCTCTTAAGCACACTCTTTTTGCTTTGGATCACGACTTTAACCACTCAGTCTCAAGCTTTTCACTTGGACCTTCATGACACAAGCACATGGTTAGGGACAGCTTGGTTTAGCCGCTTAGGCCTGGATTTTATTTCCTTGGGCCCTCCTATCCATTGATGCTCAAAGCCTTGGATCCTTTTTACCCTTGCCTTTTGGTTTTAAGGGCTATTGGCTTTTTCTGCTTGCTTTTTTCTTTTTTTTTCTATTTTTTTGCGCCACTTCTTTTTTTTTTCACAAGCTTTTGCTTTTTCACTGCTTTTTCTTGCTTCAAGAATCAATTTCATGGTTTTTCAGATTGTCAATAACATTTCTCCTTGTTCATCATTCTTTCAAGAGCCAACAGTTTTAACATTCATAAACAACAAGATCAAAATTATGCACTGTTCAAGCATTCATTCAGAAAACAAAAAGTATTGTCACCACATCAATATAATTAAATTAAATTCAAGGATAAATTCGAAATTCATGTACTTCTTGTTCTTTTGAATTAAAACATTTTTCTTTTAAGAGAGGTGAAGGATTGATGGAATTTATTCATAGCTTTAAGACATAGTTACTACATACTAATGATCATGAAATAAAGACACAAAACATAGATAAACACAATATTAAAAACCGAACACAGAAAATAAAAAAAATAAAAAAAAACAAGGAATGAATCCACCTTTAGTGGCGTCTTCTTCTTGAAAGACCAATGATGTTCTTAAGCTCTTCTATGTCCCTTCCTTACCTTTGTTGCTCCTCCCTCATTGCTCTTTGATCTTCTCTTATTTCTTGGAGAATGATGGAGTGCTCATGATGTTCCACCCTTAGTTGTTCAACATTGTGGCTCAAATCTTCTAAGGAAGTGTTGAGTTGTTCCCAATAGTTGTTGGGAGGAAAGTGCATCCCTTGAGGCATCTCATGGATTTCTTGATGATGAGCTTCCTCATGCATCTCTTGAGAACCGTGAGGGGTCTCTCTTGCTTGCTCCATCCTCTTCTTGGTGATGGGCTTATCCTCTTCAATGGAGATGTCTCCTTCTATGATAACTCCAGCTGAGTAACATAGATGGCAAATAAGGTGAGGAAAAGCTAGTCGTGCCATAGGTGAAGGCTTGTCGGCTATTTTGTAGATTTCATTGGAGATGACCTCATGAACTTCTACTTCCTCTCCAATCATGATGCCATGAATCATGATGGCTCGATCCACAGTAACTTCAGATCGGTTGCTAGTAGGAATGATGGAGCGTTGAATGAACTCCAACCATCCTCTAGCCACAGGCGTGAGATCCAGTCTTCTTAGTTGGACTGGCTTGCCTTTGGAGTCTCTCTTCCATTGAGCTCCTTCCACACATATGTCCATAAGGACTTGGTCCAACCTTTGATCAAAGTTGACCCTTCTAGTGTAGGGGCGTTCATCTTCTTGCATCATAGGCAAGTGGAATGCCAACCTCACATTTTCCGGACTAAAATCTAAGTATTTTCCCCGAACCATTGTGAGATAATTTTTTGGACTCGGGTTCATACTTTGATCATGGTTCCTAGTGATCATTGGCATAGAACTCTTGAACCATTAAGATTCCGACTTGTTGCATGGGGTTGGTTAAGACTTCCCAACCTCTTCTTCGGATTTCATGTCGGATCTCCGGATACTCATTTTTCTTGAGCTTGAAAGGGACCTCAGGGATCACCTTCTTCTTTGCCACAACATCATAGAAGTGGTCTTGATGGCTCTTGGAGATGAATCTTTCCATCTCCCATGACTCGGAGGTGGAAGCTTTTGTCTTCCCTTTTCCTTTTCTAGAGGATACTCCGGCCTTAGGTGCCATTGATGGTAATGGAAAAACAAAAAGCTTATGCTTTTACCACATTAAACTTAAAAGATTGCTCGCCCTCGAGCAATAGAAGAAAGAAGAGAATATGGTAGAGAGGGAGAGATGGAGGTTTGTCTAAGTGGGAGAAGAGGGGTTTGTGTTGTGTGAAAATGAAGGAGAATGGAAGGGTATTTATAGGGAGAGGGAGGGTGTATGTTCGGCCAATTTGGGTGGGAATGGATGGGAAAATGGTTTTGAATTTTTGAAGGTAGGTGGGGTTTATGGGGAAGAGTGGATGGATGTGAGTGGTGAAGGGGGTGATTGGGAAGAGGAATTGAGGTGATTGGTGAAGAGTGTTGGGAAGTGTGACATGGGGAAGAGTAATCACAAAAACTAGGATTAGGAGGTAAGGTGGGAATATGGTAGGTGGGGATCCTGTGCGGTCCACAGATCCTGAGGTGATCCTGTGGGGTCCATAGGTCCTGAGGTGTCAAGGAATTCCATCCCTGCACCAAATAGGCATTTAAAATGCCTTTGCACACCATTCTGGCGTTTAAACGCCGAGTGGTGCACATTCTGGGCGTTCAACGCCCATGTAAAGCATGTTTCTGGCGTTGAACGCCAGTTTTATGCTTGTTACTGGCGTTCAGCGCCAGCTTTTCTTCTCTGGGCACATTCCTGGCGTTCAGCGCCAGAATGTTGCTTGTTTCTGGCGTTCAGCGCCAGAATGATACTCTGTTCTGGCGTTGAACGCCGGCCAGATGCATCTTACTGGCGTTGAACGCCAGCCTGTGCGTCCTCCAGGGTGAAAATTTTTTTCTTCTGCTGTTTTTGATTCTGTTTTTAATTTTTATGATTTTTTCGTGACTCCTCATGATCATGTACCTAATAAAACACAAAATAACAATAAAATAAAAATTAGATAAATAAAATTGGATTGCCTCCCAACAAGCGCTTCTTTAATGTCAATAGCTTGACAGTGGCTCTCATGGAGCCACAAGGTGATCAGGTCAATGTTGTATAGTCCCAACACCAAACTTAGAGTTTGGATATGGGGTCTTAACACCAAACTTAGAGTTTGGTTGTTGGTGCACGAAATTGTGATCATCAATGGCGCCATCAACATGGTACGCTCATTGCAATCTCAACTCTCTATCACAACTCTGCACAACTAACCAGCAAGTGCACTGGGTCGTCCAAGTAATAAACCTTACGTGAGTAAGGGTCGATCCCACGGAGATTGTTGGTATGAAGCAAGCTATGGTCACCTTGTAAATCTTAGTCAGGTAGACTCAAATGGGTATAGATGATGAATAAAACATAAAGATAAAGATAGAGATACTTATGTAATTCATTGGTAGGAATTTCAGATAAGCGTACGAAGATGCTTGGTCCCTTCCGTCTCTCTGCTTTCCTACCGTCTTCATCCAATCCTTCTTACTCCTTTCCATGGCAAGCTTATGCAAGGGTTTCACCGTTGTCAGTGGCTACCTCCCATCCTCTCAGTGGAAATGTTCAACGCACCCTGTCACGGCACGGCTATCCATCTGTCGGTTCTCAATCAGGCCGGAATAGAATCCAGTGATTCTTTTGCGTCTGTCACTAACGCCCCGCCCTCAAGAGTTTGAAGCTCGTCACAGTCATTCAATCATTGAATCCTACTCAGAATACCACAGACAAGGTTAGACCTTCTGGATTCTCTTGAATGCTGATGAGCGGATATTTTATACGCTTTTTGGGGGTAATTTCATGTAGATTTTAGCATGTTTTAATTGGTTTTTAGTTAAATATTATTAGTTTTTAGGCAAAAATCATATTTCTGGACTTTACTATGAGTTTGTGTGTTTTTCTATGATTTCAGGTATTTTCTGGCTGAAATTGAGGGAGCTGAGCAAAAATCTGAGTTAGGCTGAAAAAGGACTGCTGATGCTGTTAGATCCTGACCTCCCTGCACTCGAAATGGATTTTCTGGAGCTACAGGAGTCTAATTGGCGCGCTCTCAACGGCGTTGGAAAGTAGACATCCAGGGCTTTCCAGAAATATATAATAGTCCATACTTTGCGCGAAGATAGACGACGTAACTTGGCGTTGAACGCCAAGTACATGCTGCTGTCTGGAGTTAAACGCCAGAAACACGTCATGATCCGGAGTTGAACGCCCAAAACATGTCATAACTTGGAGTTCAACTCCAAGAAAAGCCTCAGTTCGTGGATAGCTTTAGTCTCAGCCCCAGCACACACCAAGTGGGCCCCAGAAGTGGATTTCTGCACCAATTATCTTAGTTTACTCATATTCTGCAAACCTAGGTTACTAGTTTACTATTTAAACAACTTTTAGAGAATTATTTTGTACCTCATGACATTTTCAGATCTGAATTACATACTTTTTGACGGCATGAGTCTCTAAACTCCATTGTTGGGGGTGAGGAGCTCTGCAGCGTCTCGATGAATTAATACAATTCCTTTATTTTCCATTCAAACACACTTGTTCTTATCTAAGATGTTCATTCGCGCTTAATTATGGAGAAGGTGATGATCCGTGACACTCATCACCTTCCTCAATCCATGAACGTGTGCCTGACAACCACCTCCGTTCTACATCAGATTGAATGAGTATCTCTTAGATTCCTTAATCAGAATCTTCGTGTATAAGCCGGATTGATGGCAGCATTCATGAGAGTCTGGAAAGTCTAAACCTTGTCCGTGGTATTCCGAGTAGGATTCTGGGATTAAATGACTGTGACGAGCTTCAAACTCCTGAAGGCTGGGCGTTAGTGACAGACGCAAAAGAATCAATGGATTCTATTCCAACCTGATTGAGAATCGACAGATGATTAGCCGTGCTGTGACAGAGCATAGGAACGTTTTCACTGAGAGGATGGGAAGTAGCCATTGACAACGGTGACACCCTACATAGAGCTTGCCATGGAAGGGACTTTGCGTGTGGAAAAGGATTTCAAAGAAGAGTTGAAGTTCAGAGGACAAAGCATCTCCAAAACTCCAACATATTTCTCATTACTGCACAACAAGTAACGCTTTTATTCTCTTTTATTTTTCCAATCTAATAATTCCAACTGATAATTTTAATTAATATCCTGACTAAGATTAATAAAACAAATTTAGTTCGTTTCAACAACAATAATCTCCGTGGGATCGACCCTTACTCACGTAAGGTATTACTTGGACGACCCAGTGCACTTGCTGGTTAGTGGTACGAAGCTGTGTTAAATAGTCCATTAATATTGGCATACACAATTTCGTGCACCATGTTTTTGGCGCCGTTGCCGGGGATTATTCGAGTTTGAACAACTAAAGGTTTATTTTATTTCTTAGATTAGGAATAATTTATTTTTATTGTTATAGAGTCATTAAATCTTGATAGGATAGTTTCTTTTCAAAAATTTCTTTTCAAAATTTATTATTTTTCTTAATTGATTGCTAATTTTCGTTAGTTTTAGTGTCTTATTCTAAGTTTGGTGTTAATTGCATATTTTACAATTTTCTTTAAATTTTCAAACTTGTGTTCTTTGTTCTTCATTGATCTTCAAGTTGTTCTTGTTTATTTTTCTTGTTTGATCTTGAGTTTTTCTTGTTTCGTGTCTTTTCTTGTTTTTCTTGTGCTTTTTCAAAACATTAACTTTCAAAAATTATACTTTTATCCATAAAAATAACACATCTTTAAAATACGTTACATTTTTAGCTTAGTTGGTTATAGCGGGGGTTTATGTTCTTAACAATTGGGCACTTTCTTTTTAAAATCCTTTTTCAAAATTAATTTTTCTTGATTTAATCTTGTGCCAAACTTTAAGTTTGGTGTTTTCTTGTTAATCTTTTCATAATTTTCGAAAATTGTATTAAAGTTTTCTAAAAATTTTAAGTTTGGTGTTCTTCTTTTTGTTCTTGGTGTTCTTGTGAATCTTCAAGGTGTTCTTGAGTCTTTCTTGTGTTTTGATCTTAAAATTTTTAAGTTTGGTGTTCCTTGGTGTTTTCCCTCCAAAATTTTCGAAAATAAGGAGCATTAGATCTAAAAATTTTAAGTCTTGTGTCTTTTATGTGTTTTTCTCTTTCATCATAAAATTCAAAATTCAAAAAAAAAAATATCTTTTCTAACTAATTTTAAAACTACATTTTCGAAATTTTTTATATAAAATTCAGATTTCAATTTCAAAATATTTCCAATTTCTTTTATTTATTTCGTTTTTTTATTTTATTTTTATAAAAATTAATTTTTATAAAATAAATAATATCAACATAATATATACCATCTCTTTTATTCCATCATGGAAGCAAGTAGGAATGAACAGTCCAGGAGGACTCTGGGGTCATATGCTAACCCCACTACTGCTTCATATGGGAGTAGTATCTGTATACCCTCCATTGGAGTTAGTAGCTTTGAGTTGAATCCTCAGCTCATTATCATGGTGCAGCAAAACTGTCAGTATTCTGGTCTTCCACATGAAGAACCTACAGAATTTCTGGCACAATTTTTGCAAATTTCTGACACAGTACATGATAAGGAAGTGGATCAGGATGTCTACAGATTATTACTGTTTCCGTTTGCTGTAAAAGATCAAGCTAAGAGGTGGTTAAATAACCAGCCTAAGAACAGCATAAAAACATGGAAGCAGCTGTCAGAAAAATTCCTGAATCACTATTTCCCTCCAAAACAGATGACACAGCTAAGGCTAAGCATCCAAGGCTTCAAACAAGGAGATAATGAATCTCTTTATGATGCCTGGGAGAGATACAGAGAGATGCTAAGAAAATGCCCCTCTGAAATGTTTTCAGAATGGGTGCAATTAGACATCTTCTACTATGGGCTTACAGAAAAAGCTCAGATTTCTCTAGACCACTCAGCTGGTGGATCTATACATATGAGAAAAACAATTGAAGAAGCTCAAGAGTTTATTGATACAGTTGCCAGAAATCAATATCTGTACCTAAGCAGTGAATCTTCCAAGAAAGAATAAGCTAAAACAGTAACTGCTGAACTCAGTCCGGTGGATCAGGCTAATGAATTCAATCAGCAATTAGACTTTCTAACTCAGCAGCTAGCCGAATTCAAGGAAATATTACAGGAAACAAGAATGGCTAACAGGAATATGGATGTGCAATTAAAGCAAATAGAAAAGCAACTGTCAAAACAAATAGCAGAAGAATGCCAAGCAGTTCAATTAAGAAGTGGGAAAACATTAAATACCTCACTTCAAAGCAGCAGGAAACCAAGAAAAGAACAATTGCTTACTCAAAATCCCTCTGAGGACAGTCAGAGCCCAGAGAGGAATAAAGCTGGCGCTGAACGCCCAGACCATGCTCATTCCTGGCGTTCAACGCCAGAAACAAGCATGAATCCGGCGTTGAACGCCCAAAGGGAGCATGGTTCTGGCGTTCAAACGCTAGTAACAAACAAGGAGGTGGCGTCTAACGCCACTCCAGCTTCCACCCCTGGCATTCAAATGCCAGTGGGGGATCAGTCACATACAAGTGCTGATGACAACCCCTCTAAAAAGGCTTCCCAACCCGCTTCTGTAGTTAATAAACCTGCAGCAACTAAGGTTGAGGAATACAAAGCCAAAATGCCTTATCCTCAAAAACTCCGCCAAGCAGAACAGGATAAGCAATTTGCCCGCTTTGCAGACTATCTCAGGACTCTTGAAATAAAGATTCCGTTTGCAGAAGCACTTGAGCAAATACCATCTTATGCTAAGTTCATGAAATAGATCTTAAGTCATAAGAAGGATTGGAGGGAAACTGAAAAAGTTTACCTCACTGAAGAATGCAGTGCAGTCATTCTGAAAAGCTTACCTGAGAAGCTTAAAGATCCTGGGAGCTTTATGATACCATGTACATTAGAGGGCACTTGCACCAAGCAAGCTTTATGTGATCTTGGGGCAAGTATCAACCTAATACCTGCATCTATTATCAGAAAGCTTGGTTTAACTGAAGAAATCAAACCAACCAGGATATGTCTTCAACTTGCTGATGGCTCCATTAAATACCCATCAGGGCGTGATTGAGGACATGATTGTCAAGGTTGGGCCATTTGCCTTTCCTACTGACTTTGTGGTGCTGGAAAATGGAGGAGCACAAGAGTGCAACTCTCATTCTAGGAAGACCTTTCCTAGCTACTGGCCGAACCCTCATTGACGTCCAAAAAGGGGAAGTAACCTTGAGAGTCAATGAGGAGGAGTTCAAGTTGAATGTTGTCAAAGCCATGCAACATCCAGACACCCCAAATGACTGCATAAGTGTTGATATTATTGACTCTCTGGTAAGAGAGGTCAATATGGCTGAGAGTCTTGAATCAGAGCTAGAGGACATCTTTAAAGATGTTCAGCCTGACTTGGAGGAATCAGAGAGGATAGTAGAACCTCTAAAAATCCCTCAGGAAGAGAAGAAACCTCCTAAACCCAAGCTCAAACCATTACCACCATCCCTGAAATATGCATTTCTGGGAGAAGGTGATACCTTTCCTGTAATTATAAGCTCTACCTTAGAGCCACAGGAAGATTAAGCACTAATTCAAGTGCTAAGGACACACAAGACAGCTCTTGGGTGGTCCATCAGTGATCTCAAGGGCATTAGCCCAGCCAGATGCATGCACAAGATCTTACTGGAGGGTGACGCCAAGCCTGTGGTCCAACCACAAAGGCGGCTGAATCCAGCCATGAAGGAGGTGGTGCAGAAAGAGGTCTCTAAGTTACTAGAGGCTGGGATTATTTATCCTATTTTTGATAGCCCCTGGGTTAGCCCTGTCCAAGTCGTCCCTAAGAAAGGTGGCATGACAGTGGTTCATAATGAAAAAAATGAACTGGTTCCTACAAGAACAGTTACAGGGTGGCGTATGTGTATTGATTACAGAAGGCTCAATACAGCCACCAAAAAGGATCACTTTCCTTTACCATTCATAGACCAGATGCTAGAAAGACTAGCAGGTCATGAATACTACTGCTTCCTGGATGGATATTCAGGTTATAATCAAATTGCAGTAGATCCCCAGGATCAAGAGAAAACGGCATTCACATGTCCATCTGGAGTATTTGCATACAGAAGGATGCCATTTGGCCTGTGCAATGCACCTGCAACCTTTCAGAGGTGTATGCTCTCAATTTTCTCTGATATGGTGAAAAAATTTCTGGAAGTCTTCATGGATGACTTTTCAGTGTTTGGAGACTCATTCAGCTCCTGCCTTAACCATCTAGCACTTGTTCTAAAGAGATGCCAAGAGACTAACCTGGTTTTAAACTGGGAGAAGTGTCACTTTATGGTGACTGAAGGAATTGTCCTTGGGCACAAAATCTCGAACAAGGGAATAGAGGTGGATCAAGCTAAGGTAGAGGTAATTGAAAAATTACCACCACCCGCCAATGTTAAGGCAATCAGAAGCTTTCTGGGGCATGCAGGATTCTATAGGAGGTTTATAAAGGATTTTTCAAAAATCGCCAAACCTCTGAGCAACCTGCTAGCTGCTGACACGCCATTTATCTTTGATAAAGAGTGTCTGCAAGCATTTGAGACTCTGAAAGCTAAATTGGTTACAACACCAATCATCTCTGCACCAAACTGGACATTACCATTTGAATTGATGTGTGATGCCAGTGACCATGCCATTGGTGCAGTGTTGGGACAAAGGCATGACAAACTTCTGCACGTCATTTACTACGCTAGCCGTGTTGTAAATGACGCACAGAAAAATTACACAACCACAAAAAAAGAGCTACTTGCAGTAGTTTACGCCATTGACAAGTTTAGATCCTATTTAGTAGGATCAAAAGTGATTGTGTACACTGATCATGCTGCTCTTAAATATCTACTCACAAAGCAGGATTCAAAACCCAGACTTATAAGATGGGTGTTGCTTCTGCAAGAGTTTGATATAGAAATAAGAGACAGAAAAGGAATAGAAAACCAAGTAGCAGATCACTTGTCCCGAATAGAACCAGTAGAAGGGGCGTCCCTCCCTCTCACTGAGATCTCTGAAACCTTTCCGGATGAACAACTCTTTGCCATCCAGGAAGTGCCATGGTTTGCAGATATCGCAAACTACAAGGCAGTAAGATTCATACCCAAAGAGTACAGTACGCTGCAATCAAAGAAATTGATTACAGATGCAAAGTACTATCTTTGGGATGAACCATATCTCTTCAAGAGATGTGCAGACGAAGTAATCCGTAGATGTGTGCCTAAGGAAGAAGCACAGAAGATTCTATGGCACTGCCATGGATCACAGTATGGAGGACATTTTGGAGGTGAGCGAACAGCCACAAGAGTCCTCCAATGTGGCTTCTACTGGCCTACTCTCTATAAAGATTCCCGAGCATTTGTACTTAATTGTGACAGTTGCCAAAGATCTGGCAATCTGCCTCACAGTTATGCCATGCTCAGCAAGTGATCTTAGAGTGAGTTGTTTGATGTATGGGTATTGACTTATGGGACCCTTCCCACCATCATACTCAAACACTATATTCTGGTGGCAGTGGATTATGTATCCAAATGGTGGAAGCTATTGCAACACCCACCAATGACACTAAAACAGTGTTAAAATTCCTCCAGAAACACATCTTCAGTAGATTGGTACCCCTAAAGTATTAATCAATGATGGGGCAGTCATTTCTGCAATAAACAGCTTTACTCTGCTTTGGTTCGTTATGGAGTTAGCCACAGGGTAGCTACTCCATATCACCCACAGACTAATGGGCAAGCTGAAGTCTCAAATAGAGAACTCAAAGAATCCTGGAACGGACTGTAATTAACCGTAGAAGGGATTGGGCAAGGAGCTTGGATGATGCTCTGTGGGCATACAAACAGCATTCAAGACCCCTATAGGGACCTCTCCATACCAGCTTGTGTATGGAAAGGCATGTCACTTGCCAGTGGAACTGGAACACAAGGCCTACTGGGCAACCAGATTCCTAAACCTTGATGCCAAATTAGCTGGAGAAAACGATTGCTTCAGTTAAATGAGCTAGAGGAATTTAGACTCAATGCTTTGAGAATCAAAAATTTACAAAGAGAAAGCAAAAAGATGGCATGATAAGAAATTGTCATCCAGAGTCTTTGAGCCGGGGGCAGAAAGTTGTGCTATGTAATTCCAGGCTCAAATTATTCCCCGGGAAATTAAAATCCCGTGGAGAGGTCCATATGTGATTACAAGCGTATCACCATATGGATACGTAGAGCTTCAGGATAATGAATCCAACAAAAAGTTCATTGTTAATGGACAAAGAATTAAACATTATCTTGAAAGTAACTTCGAGCAAGAATGCTCGAAACTGAGACTTGATTAGAGCTCAGTGATAGTCCAGCTAAAGACAATAAAGAAGCGCTTGCTGGGAGGCAACCCAGCCATTTACAAAGTTTATTTACTAATTAAATAAATTTCCTTTTTTTACAGGTATGTGTCCAAGTATCTTCAAGGTAAAATAGCAATTGCTTGAATTCACAGAGTTACAGGGGAATTTGGAAGTTCACTGGCGAAAAAAAAGCCAGTAAGAAAATTTTGGGCGTTGAACGCCCAAAAGAAGCACCCACTAGGCGTTCAACGCCAGTAAGGGTAGCCATCTGGGCGTTAAACGCCAGAAAGGAGATAAAGATAGAGATACTTATGTAATTCATTGGTAGGAATTTCAGATAAGCGTATGAAGATGCTTGCTCCCTTCCGTCTCTCTGCTTTCCTACTGTCTTCATCCAATCCTTCTTACTCCTTTCCATGGCAAGCTTATGCAAGGGTTTCACCGTTGTCAGTGGCTACCTCCCATCCTCTCAGTGGAAATGTTCAACGCACCCTGTCACGGCACGGCTATCCATCTGTCGGTTCTCAATCAGGCCGGAATAGAATCCAGTGATTCATTTGCGTCTGTCACTAACGCCCCGCCCTCAGGAGTTTGAAGCTCGTCACAGTCATTCAATCATTGAATCCTACTCAGAATACCACAGACAAGGTTAGACCTTCCGGATTCTCTTGAATGCTGATGAGCGGATATTTTATACGCTTTTTGGGGGTAATTTCATGTAGATTTTAGCATGTTTTAATTGGTTTTTAGTTAAATATTATTAGTTTTTAGGAAAAAATCATATTTCTGGACTTTACTATGAGTTTGTGTGTTTTTCTGTGATTTCAGGTATTTTCTGGCTGAAATTGAGGAAGCTGAGCAAAAATCTGAGTTAGGCTGAGAAAGGACTGCTGATGCTGTTAGATCCTGACCTCCCTGCACTCGAAATGGATTTTCTGGAGCTACAGGAGTCCAATTGGCACGCTCTCAATGGCGTTGGAAAGTAGATATCCAGGGCTTTCCAGAAATATATAGTAGTCCATACTTTGCGCGAAGATAGACGACGTAACTTGGAACGCCAAGTGCTGAGTCTGGAGAAAACGTCATGAAGAA